>NC_057801.1:133914775-134138646 GCF_018294505.1 Triticum aestivum
TAAATGCTTAGTTGAACTAGTTGAATTAATATATAGAACTAGTTTATTTTTAGTAAATGCTTACTTTGAACTAGTTGAATTAATATAACTAGTTTATTTTTAGTAAATGTTTAGTTGAACTAGTTGAATTAATATATAGAACTAGTTTATTTTTAGTAAATGCTTAGTTGAACTAATTGAATTAATATAACTAGTTTATTTTTAGTAAAAATGCTTAGTTGAATTAATAGAAGTAGTTGAATTAATTGAATTAGTAAGTGTTTAATGTTTCGCCTAATATGAACACAGGAAATGTCGTCTGACGACGGAAAAAATTTCATTATGTGCGAATACTGTGAAGACCAGCGCGGCCAATGCGACAGAAATTTCCTTGTTGATGGTAGGCGATTCAGCATCAAGCTGGATGAGACTTTCGAATTCGATACAGTAAGTCACAACGACAAGTCTGTTTTCGTAATTAAGCATGACTTATATATGCTTCATTTGCCTGACTTATAATTTTTAATTTTCACTATTCTACTAGCGCATCCCCTACCATGCAAGAATTTTTGTCTTGGATAAGATAGGTTTCAAAGATATGGAAACTATGGAGGTAAAGAGAGCTTACCTGAAAACTGAGCATGATGGTTATACTTTCAACGTCAAAGGATACAATGCACACGCGTACACCTATTTTGAATGCAAAACTTGGCAAGCACTATGCAAGGCTTATGCATTTGAGCCTAGTATGGTTAACACCTTTGATATTCGTCTGGAAGATGATATTGAAGGTAATAGAGACATATGGGTCGATGTGCAGACGCCTCCAGTTCTACCATTATGTGAGTTCTTCTCAACTATATTTTTGTCTTTGATATTGCTTATTCAAAAATAACTGACAACTAATTTCTATTGACAGCTTATCTCCATTCAACCAAACATGTCCGGCGCTTGGTAGACAGGACCTACTACTGTCCCGGCGCTGAACTAAACTACGAGGAGATAAGTCATTATGTTTCATGGCTTGAGGATCTTCATACTGTCAAGACAAATTTTCTTCCTGCACTTAGAAATGTTAGTACTCAAAACGTGCGACCAATAGTGATGGTATTGAACTACGGTCACATCTATTTAGGAATGATGGTAAGATATTTACTATTTGTCCTCAGTGCATATTTTGCATACATATTTTTTTGCTAAACTTTCATTGCTAAGTATATTAATTAAGTACTATACGATGTTCTTCAACAGGGACTCCCGATGACAGTTGTGCCTCAGGGGATCGAGACTAAAGGTCAGATGTCAATTGTTAGCTTACAGCCAAGATATCCTGCATTGCACATGAATGCATTCAGGATTTCTAGAAGTGATGAATGCTTAATAGTGAAAGATCGGAGGAAAATTGTTAATGATCGCAGAGAAGTACTAGGGGGCGCAGCAATGAGAAGCGCAACCCATGATTAGGAGACAGGTTCATCGGCATGCTCCAGTATGATCAATCAGGAGAGCTATACATGTTCTATGCTATTTTACCAGAGAGAGAGAGTAGCTAGCAGGAGTGATTTAGCTAGTTCTTCATGCTGCTCTTAATTAGTACTTGTCCTTTCATGTCCGTGTTCTTTGTTCTGAACTTAAGTGATTTGCTTTTGTGGTGTTATATATGAATGCTTATAATATCATGACAATCATGTTGAACTCGATGATTGGTTCTACTAGAAATTCTATATATATATATATATATATATATATATATATATGCATAACGTGTACAATGTGTAGTATTGTAAAATACCAGCAAACGAAAAAGAATTAAAATGGAAACACAAAATTAAATGAAAAAGAAATCATAAAACTAAAAAAACCCAAACCTTATAGTACCGGTTGGTCTTACCAACCGGTACAAAAGGGCTCCAGGCCCCCGGAGCTGGCTCGTGCCACGTGGTTGCCCTTTAGCACCGGTTCGTGCTGAACCGGTACTAAAGGGGGGGGGGCTTTAGTGACCACAATTTAGTGCCGGTTATGTAACCGGCACTAAAGGGCCTTACGAACCGGTGCTATTGCCCGATTCTACACTAGTGTCAGAAGCAAGATAAGCATCATTTTTGGCTGAAGCGTGAGATGCAAAGGCTCTTGGTGGATGTCAATCGCATTTGTAACCTTGCCACCAAGAATGCCTTTGTTGCCTTTGTTGCTCATGAAACTTGCCGGCGATCATGGAAGAGTTTGACCCTACTTAGTGCTGAAGCTGATCTTCAAGATGATGGCTTCACTGAAAGATTCAAGTTTGACTCCACTCCTCCATGGAATGCTGTCCTACGAAGAACTCCATCTCTTGAAGACTCTGATTATTCTTCCTCCGCGGCAACTGTCAATGCCAATGTCATCGATGATGAAGACGATGCTACTTCACCACCCCTACTTCTGCACGGATCGACACTGCACCAAGTTCGTCTGCACCGCCAAACAACAACGACAACCCTGCTGCTTCAACTACTCCTCATGAGGACGAGTAGATGCTCTATGTCTTCAAACCTTTTTGGTCATTACTGACAAAAGGGGGAGAAGCGTATGAGTTTGATAGTCTTCAAGCGGGTTCATATGGGCGGTTGCATTATATTTAGCCTCGTGCTTACAACTCTTGCTTTTTAAAACATTTGGTTCTTTGAGTTGTAACACCTAAACTTGATGGTCGTCTGCTACTTATTTGCTTTACTATGATGCGATGATAACTTCCGCACTTAGATCATCCTGCAGACGTCCATTTCTCATTATGCATGTCATCCTATTTGCTATATCATTTCATGCATGATGAATTATCTTCATAAGTTGAAGTGGATCTCCACAAGTACAACCTGCCATGTGCATTTGCATTCCAAAAGCAAAATTACTTATATGCACATCTTCAGGGGGAGCCCTTACTACTTATGAAGACAATTTCCTATCCTTTACAATTTCACATACTTTATCCCCGTTGAAAACTTCAACCAGTTTGTCATCAATCACCAAAAAGGGGGAGATTGTAAGTGCATCTAGTGCCACCCCTAGTTGGTTTTGGAGTATTGACGACAAAGTTGGTTGAGGGACTAATGCGTTTGTGAGAATTGCAGGATAACGCAGGTAGTGTCCCTCATTGATTCGGTTTACCTACCGGAGATGACCCCTAAAAATGTATGAAGACATTGAAGACAATGGTGGTATGAGAAGATATTCATATTGAAGACTATGACATAAGAAGACATTGCGTGAAGACTATGGACCGTGAAGACTGTGTGGTTTCATTGTTTCCTTTTCTTCTTTGTTGAGTCATAGGAACCACTGTACTGTTAAGTGGGGTCCAAGTGAACTAAGTCAGAGTGACTGAAGTGATGCTCAACCCAAATCCTATTTCTTCGAGCGAAGACAATGAGAGCAAATCTTATCCAGAGTTGGATGAGTCAGCTTTGCTTGTAGCCCAAGTAAAGTTGCCGCGTGTGTTTGAAATCTGACCGTTGAAACACGTGTCAGTTCCTTAGTGACCCAGGGTCATTTTGGACAAATCAGGTCGGGTTGCCTTGTGGCTATAAATAGCCCACCCCCTACACCATAAATTGGTGGCTGCTCAGAGTTTGTTTACGGCTTTTGTCGTTTTGAGAGCAACCCACCTCGAAGCCTTTGAGAGAGAAATCCTTGCGAGGACAAAGCCCAAACACCCAGAGCCAAAGAGTGTTAGGCATCACTGAAGTCTTTCTGTCTGTGTGACTTGAAGACTTATTACACTTGAGGACTGTGTATCCTCCAGCCGGTTAAGCGTCGCGTTCTGAGCATCCAAGAGTCATTGTGGATTGCCGGGTGAACAAAGTCTATGAAGGTTCGGATGTATACCTTGAAGACTTACCAGAGTGATTGGGCGAGGACTAAGTGTCCTTAGCTCAAGGGGAATAAGGTGAAGACACGGTCTTCTGAGTTGAATCTCAGCCTCCCTAACCAGACGTATAGTTGTCACAGCAACCGGAACTGGTCCAACAAATCCTGTGTTTTCAACAAGTGACTGGTTCTATCTCTTCCCTCCTTTACTTTGAGTTTGTCTTCGTGAAGTCATTGCTTATCTGTCTTATCTGATTGACTTCATAGCTTGACTACTATTGTTGATTGGCTTCATACTATCTTCCATCCTGATCCTTACTACCTTGCTGCTGTTAGTCTTCATACGTTACCACTATTGCATACTTGACTATGGCTTGCTTTGTGTAGTTTATCTTCCGCTGCATATCAATTAGGTCATTCCTATTGCTTATCTTTGAAACTTCCATGTTTTGAAGACTTTGATAAAAATCTCCTATTCACCCCCCCCTCTAGTCGATAACTAGCACTTTCAGATATCCCTAACTATTAGGCTGGATGGTAATATGAGGCAAAGTTTTACCCTAGTTCGGACCCTTGCAGTTGAAGAAAGAGCCTACTCCTGGTACTGTATATTAGTGATAGGGGTGTGTACAAAGTACACGTGAATACCATGCATTGTGTGTGTGTGTATACTATCGACGAACTAGCCCCCAAGCTTCTATAACATACTAGGGCCTAGGGTTACAAATCATATATAGTAGGCTTATCACCAGTGGGGATAGAGTCCTCCGCAACTCTAGTAGCTTCATGTTGTACGCTGAGTCCTCCACATGGGTCTTCTATAACGCGTCTCGGTCCAACCTATATGTGGCGCGGGATGGAACCGGCCCATGAGTCTTCATGTTGACCCACCACAACTAGAACTGATGTGCCCACCACACCACACACGCAATCGGACACTAAGAAAATAAGCATATACAATAGTACAACGGTATCTAGCTCACGATACGTCTCCATATTTTGTTGATGACACTGACGAACTTTGCATTTGATGCGTGCTCCGTATTTTGTTGATGACACTTACGATCATTGTATTTCAAGCGAAAGCACGATATGGTCACCGGACTTCAGAATAAGCTGATCATGGTCACCACATACATTTTGTCGTGCTAACCAACATGTGGTTGGATGGTTAGGAGGACAGTGGTTTCTCGAGCCCACCAAGGTTAAAGTCCCGGTGCTCGCATTTATCTTGTGTTAATTTCACTATTTTCCAGCGATGTGCGTTTAGTGGGAGGAGATGTTCCACTCGACTACGATGCACCTATGGTGACTTCGAAAAATCTCAAGATCATATATGCTTGCCCACTCTCTCGAAGGTGCTCATAGGGGTAGGGTCCGCGTGTGTGCGCTTATAGCGGTGAGTGATTGCACGTATATATGATCCCTTGCGTCTGTACCGTGTTAAAAAATACATGTCATGATTATACGGTCACTGGCTCACCCTTACAACTCCATATTTTGTTGATGACACAATCAATTGACCAGTCAAACATTCCACGCAGCACAACTAGTGTTGCACCATCGGGGCGTGTAACCGTGGGGCCCAGCTGTCAGCCCGTATATGTAAGAAAGAAATGGTAGTTTGAGTCTGTACTGTGTTAATAAAATAGGAGTACGTTTTAGGTTGATGATACGACCACTGGCTCACCATACAGCTCCGTAATTTGTTGATAACACGATCAATTGACCAGTCAAATGGTTCACATTCAGCAGCGCACATTACCATAGGGCCCACCCGTCAACGTGCATATGAAGGATAGAAATGGTAATAAATTAGTGGTCGGTGGGTATTCGAAGTCGTGAGACCTCTGGTTGGCAGTCGCCGGTGGTTGGGGGGCGTCGATTGGGCGGTGGGTGGGGATCAACGGAGAAAAATCTCGATGCGGGGGGAGGGGGCTAGAGGGATGGCCGGTGCGGTGGAGGACTGGTGGTGGGGAGTGGTTTTGGGGAGGGCGGGGTGGCGTGGTGGCGCGAGCCGGCCGCGGGCGGCGGGGGCCGGCGGTTCGGCCAGTGGTGGCTGGCGGCTCAGGGGGGTGGAGTTTGATGATAAACTGGAGGCCCTTGATTTCATATCGAATGGCTGGAAAATCTAATGATTAGAGATGAAGAAGTCAGTCGACTGACGTGTAGCCTCATCCTGCACGTACACATGCACGCACGCAAGACACGCACGCATGCAGGCATGCAACACTGACACATACACATAACGTACACATGCACGCATGTAGGCGTGCAACACTAACACGTACACATGCACTCACGAACACACGCACGTACACACCCGTGCATGCAACACTGAAACGTACCCTTGCATGCACGCAACACTCGCACGCCTGCATGCACACGGCACACGACGCAAGACACACGCTCAACCTATACGTGTGTGCACCCTTTGTTAAGGACATGGATTGTTACGAGTATTAATCAGTCTTATCTGTGATAAGAAGGACATTGATTGATGTTTGCAGCGGTCTTTATGAATCACAACGTATCGAATGGGCTATCAACATAGTAGGCTTATCTACATGAAAAAGATGACGTCACACTCAATGAACAATCATCGGTTTATGAAATGCCTGCTTCTGACCGCCCTGGCCCACCAAAGGTTCCTCTGCTGTGCGCTACCTGTGTTGGGTCACTGACATGCAGGCCATGTACCCGAAGAGCCCACACGTTAGTGGAAGAACGGCGCGGTGTCCTAGTTCAGAGTCGGGGGCGCCACTCGCTGCACGCCCGGCTGAACACGCCTCCTTGCCGCATTCAAACGCCTCCATGAAACCCACCCGTGTGGAAGCTGAGAAACCCACTCTGGACACACGTCCGTTCATGACCGGGCCGGAATTAAACGCAACGCCAGCCGAGCTCCTCCCGTCCGCCGTCTATTGAATCTCCTATTTAGGCCGAACGCCGGCCAAGAATTGCACACCTCCGCCGCTCCCCTATCTCCTCCTTCACCATATTGTCCACTCTTACAATGGGTGACGAAGAGTAGTTATTCTGCATCCAAGTCGGATGGGTAGCCCGCTGGATACGAGCTATGCAGCTCGCTGATCCACCTCCCTCCCCTCGCCCGATGGAGCCAGTTGCTGCCCCAAGCCGGCGCGCGGTTCAACAACTCGCCGCTCCAGGCCAGCTCGACGAGGAGCAGTGCACGGGTGTCATTGTTGCCGTCCACGACGCCACCTCGAACCGCGTCTCCCGTTTCTGTGGCCGGGACTCCCATGCCGGCGGCCGCGCCATGCAAGCAGCGATAGAAGCCGGGTGCGTGGAGAGCGACGACTCGGTGGCCAGCGTCCACCGCCATCATCGAGGAGAAGTTGAACATGGGAGGCCGCCGCCGCTTGGGTCCTATGAAGGCCACCACGGAGTCGACGCCGGCGTACATAGCAGGTGTCTTGCCGGATCCTTTTGTTGCGAGGACCTTCATCGACCCCGTATGGGCTCCATGGAAGAGGGAAATGTTAGGATGAACTCGAGCCAGTGCCGGCCATGGCGAAGTAGTGGCCGGTGATGAACTCAAACCGGTGCCGGCCACCATCACCTTCGGCATCAGCCAATAATATCAGTTGGGCAGTGGGGAAGCGAGTCGTCCTTTGCGCTGAAGCATATACCTCAAGGGCTCCCGGCAGTCCGGTGATCGTGCTGCCGGACATGAGGAACACAAATCGATCGGCGGGCGACCATTTAGGCCAGGTATTATATATCTGTGCTGTCCAAAACTAGCACCGCGTAGTTCATTTGAATGTAATGAAATCCGTCATGTTTGGATGAAAATCCGGTATTTTATATGATTTTCGTCGTTGTTTATACGAAATATCAGTTTGTCTACGTGCTTGCGTGAATTTCGTCCGGTTGGTTGAGTTATTGTCATAATGTGTGCGGCTACGGTTGGATGGCGTAATTTGTAGGTCACTGGTCGGTCTGCGGGCGGCTCGGGCGGTGTTGTGGGACAAAAAAACATAGCTCGTGCGAGCTCGTCTCCAACATGCGCGCTGGAGGATGCATGAGCACCCAAGCCATTCCTCGTTCATCGGTGGCAAAGGCACCGGTGGACAAAAGGGTCGCCAATATTTTGGCTACCCCAGGCAAGATCCAAACAACCCCTCCCAAGAGATTCAAACCCCTCGTTCGCTATGGAATTTTGCCATGTGTTGTTTTCATGGACTAGCAAGATGCCCGTGCATTGCATGGAACATCAAGATGCATTTTTTACAAACTCCCGCATGCATGCAAGGGATAATTAATGTCCTCCTTTGATAGTACCACGAGTCAAACACCATTAATATTGCATCGATTAGTGTTAGTGGCCTTGTATATCTGCAAATTGTAATTTTGATAATGGCCCCTTGTATATAAAAATGGAGGGAGAAAGATGAGAGATAAGGTGAGGAGGAGTGGGGTGTGGTGGTGACTAATGGTCGGACTTGGCGGAGGCATGGGGATGGACGGCGCATTATGTCCAGGTTTGTATCTCTCTCACACACACCCACGTAGGTGGGGGACGTGCACGAAGAGAAAAGGTGCACACACGGCGCACGTACTCCCGTCTCTTTCCTAACCACACCCGCGCGGGTACAATGTGGAGCTCATTTCTGTATGAAAAGGCAGCCCACGTGGTAATTTGACACGTGCACTAGTTGTCCACTTGGTGGAGGGAGGGTCGTCTACCAGGGGTGAACAAACAAATTGCAACTTGATGCATTATGTTAAAAAAGAGGCAAACCATGTGGGGCCTACCTTAGAGGCAAGGCTCTATACACTGGAGTAATTTTGATGTGTCCCGTCAACTCGCAGAACGAGGAGAAGCTTGCTTAGTACGCCGTCTCCCCCGCCCACGGGTGTGGTGGCTCGCAGGATGAGGTGAAGCTTGCATACGAGTAGTGTACTACTACTACTGTATGCCTTACGCCCACTCGCTCGCCCACGCGCGTGGTGTCTCGCAGGACGAGGAGAAAATTTTACTACTCCCTCCGTTTACTCCTCGTCCCTGCTACGTACCTTGGTTAGAGATATTATCATATATATGTCCTTTAGTACTCCCTCCATTTACTTATACAAGTCCACTAAAAAAATACATTTCGCATCTATACGAGGCCACAAATAGTAATCGATACAAAAGGTACTACTCCCTCCTTTCCAGTTTATGGCTCAATTTCAAAATCTCTCCAACCAAGGTAGATAGTGAGTGGTCGAATTAATTTCTTAGTTTGCACAAGTAATTAGTACGCTCGTTTTTCTCAAGAAGTTATGTTTACCGAGGCATTAATTAGAACGAATGCATTTCATGAACTTCTACATGCATTGGTGAATTTCCTCTTGACACTGCTTGCATTGGGTGATCTAACGCACCTCGAAATCCAACATGTAATGGTACGACTACTAGTAGTAGAAGTGAGACTTATCAAACAGAAAAACGAATGTTTTTTAGATGAGCCCTGTAAACCCTAGTGGGTACGTACTCCGTAAAAATAGATTTTTCCAAAACTAAGTCGCTCCCTTTCATGAATTCTGTAGTATACTCCTCCGTCGATGCTCCCTTTCATGAATTATGTACTTCCTGTCGCTGACATGTTGGACATATAGCGACTAGATCGATGTGTCAAGCACCAAATAACTTTGCAAAACAGCAGGGGGGACGCACCCCAGTCGTACCGGCCTAGTAGTAGTAATGAGCAATCAGACGTCAAATCACAATGCCGCACCTTCCCAGACGGACGAAGCAACCATTATTTCACACTTTGGTTCGCCATCATCTCAAACCACGTAGTATTGCTTCTGCCTCAAGAGGGACACGCGCATCGCCTTGGTACATCATGACATGTGGGACCGCATGACAAGCCATGCTCCCCCGCCGATCACTCGGTAAAATCACCTCATTTTTACCATAGTTCCTCCATATTGGTTTACATGGCATGCACGTCATTCTAGGTTGAGAATTTAGGTGGCTATATATGTGATGAACAATACTCTAGCCTTTTAAAAATTGTATACTTTTGTGCAGTAGTAGTATCGATGGATTGCGCCATGGAGCAAAAATTGAAATTAAAAAAAAGGTGGTACATATAGAGAGCGCTCGTCGCCAAATTATGCATATAGTACTATTAAAAAGATAGTACGTGCTTAATTGGGGTGCTAAATTCTATTAAAGAAATACTAGTAGTATGTACATACTAAGGAGTTAAAGTAACGAGAAGAAACATAACATAGTTTTGCTGGGGCTCAGCACAACACACCCCTCAAATTAAACTATGCACACCTGAAATTAAACTATGGAACTAATCCGGTAGACACTGCATTAGAACTACCATGAGCAACGATACTGACACCTTACTCACTCGGATTCCTTTTCCACGTCCTCGACTTCGTCCTTGTCCCTCTTCCTCATGGCCGATACTTCTTTGCTTGAACCGCACACTTGGCTCTTGCTCTAGATCCAACCCTTGTAGATATTGAAACAAAGGTAGCCATCCATTGCAGCATAGTGGATGTGGTCTATATCTAGTACATTCTGCTGCCATGCATGACGATGAAACGTGTAATGAGGTTTCTCTAGTTTACCGTACAAAGGATGAACCATGTCTCCTGCGAGGGTCAGCATTGAAGGATGGCCACCGGAGGGCAGCAACCGATTCTTCTGGAGGTCGAAGGGGTTTCCTACAACGAGGCTTATCTGACCCATGACTTCTTTGTCGTTCGTAAAGTCTACAGTAACGAATTTGACTAGGTTGATCTCGAGGAAGTTCTTAAAATCCAGGCATTCAACGTCGGCATGTCATATGTGGTAGACCAAGCATAAGTTATGCATGCAAACTTGGATCATGGCGGGCTTCTTCCTCTCTTCGTCCTTTAGATCCTTATCTCGTCCCGGGACTGTGGTGTACTCAACATCTAGCCCAGCGACTCACTCATCATGTGAGTTTTCAAACATGCGTCTGAAGCGAGAAAGGCATCCTTTCACTATCGCGGAATAACGGGTGTAGATGACGTCGAACTCATTGTCGGTGATGGTTCTAACCTTGTACTCACCGCCGATCATGGAGATTTGGGACGCCATGGATTTGGGAGGAGGGTTAGGATTAGTGGAACTACCGTAATGTGAAAGGACGGGACGACTAGGAGCGAACCGCCATAATATTAAAGGACGTGCGGGGACGAGTAGGAGCGAACTTCCAGCATGCGAGCGGCAGGGTAGTGGCTTTCCATTCTCCCATGATACGGGTTTCCGAGAACCCTTAGATCTGAGATCAAACGGTTGCATGGTGTTATTCTAGACCTATGGGTGAATATCCTATCCTGGAGGGTTATTCTACAAATTTTCAGCAACTTAGCATGCGACCATTTGATATCAGATCCAAGGGCTGCCAGTAGCCCGTATCATGGTCACGCCTACCACGACCGTCGCGTTGCTCGCGCGGTCACACCCTTGGAGATTTAACACGGTGCATTAGGCTATCTGATGTTGGCATGTCATACATAGTCATCACTTAGTCACTCATACTACAACAAGGTTAGCTATAAGGTTGGCTATAAGTGTATTTATTTATTTTACTTCTCTCTATCTCTTTCTTCGTACTCCCTCCGTCCCATAATATAAGAACGTTTTTGACACTAGTGTAGTGTCAAAACCGTTCTTATATTATGGGACAGAGGGAGTAGTATTTATTGCATTTGCCAAGGAGTGACCTCTTCCAATGAAATGGTGCTTAGATGAGGTGCTAAGGGCATTAAATGGCTTAGCAATCAAGTCCCCAATGCATTGGTGCTTATTAGTTGTTTTTTGTTGCTAGGTTTGCTTCATTTAATTAGCTATAGACTCAAAATTGTCTTTTCACCTAGGTACACGCGCTTAGCACCGTTTCTTCCTTGGGTCACCAAACTTGCCACATCAGACTTTATGCCGATGTGGCAAGCTTAGCACCTGTAGGAGCAAGTAAGTACTACAATAGTGGGCTATAAGCCCGCTTTACATGGCATTTTTGCATATGTGGAGGAAAGAGGGAAGGAAAAATTGGAGATGTGGGCTCTCATGCACGAGCCAGCCTCAACTACATGGTGGGGCATTGGGAAAGGCACCTGTATGGAGGTGGTCAGGAATCGGGAGACTCACGCCGGTCGTAGCGCCACAATTAAAATGATAATGACAAGTCAAATCATGGGGCCCCACCTGTCCAGCAGTAACTCGCTGTCAAATCACACAGCCCTACGTTTGCAGCAGCCTACTCCCTCGTCTTCTCGCGTCTCTGTCGAATCGACTAGGCGGAACTGCCCCGCCTACTGTGCATGAAAAGCTCCGCCCTCGACTTTTAAATACAACTACATCCGCTTAAGAATCCAATGATATACTACCTCCGTCCGGGTTTATTGGTCCAAATTGTATTTTGTGCCAAATTTTGACCATAGATTAAACTAAGAAAATGTTCACGCATGTCACCACGCATTATATTTTTGATAACTATGTTCAAATACGAATTCAATGAAACAATTTTTCTTGACATGCATTAAAATTTTGTTAGTTAAATCTTTAGTCAAAATTTGACACAAACTACAAAAGGGACCTACAAACCAGGACGGAGGTAGTACTTTTTGTGACATAGTAACTCATATTTAATTAGTCAAATGGATGACCTAGAACCACGTGCATGCCTTATAAACTAAGACGCCTAAAAATAAAAAAACCGAGACGGAGAGGGTAGTTCAGCACGTATCTTTTTAGATCAATATAGTCGAGATTCACCAAGGAGCAAAACAAAGTGGTAGGCTGCTCCTGTCGTGTTGGCGTAGCAACTCAAGCAAGGTCAGTCCACACACAAAATGGAGACACACTTAATAGGGCCCCTTTGGCCGACATGTGGCTCATCCACCATCTTGTTCCACGTGCGATGCACCAAATTACAGTTCGGAGCAGCGGTTGGAACTGGAGGCACCCCGGTCGTAGCGGCGCAGTAGTAGAAAATGAGCGATGAGGGGTCAAATCACAAAGCCCCATCTTTCCCGCGTTAAGCTGAACGAACGAAGCAACCATCATTTCACTCTAGGGCGCAAGATCATAAAGAAAAGATAAAACAATGATGTGTGCGGCAGCTACCTAGGGCACCCTAGGGTAGGGGTCTCCACTACAGATCCTTTTTTTGAAAGCGCCTCCACTACAAATCGGTCCCTCGTCCTCTTGAAGAAAACCGATGATGAGTGCTGCGGTAGGGTTTCTAGGAGTACTACAGTGTGTGGGGCCACGTCGTAGTAAACGGGTTTGGGTCGACGCATGTGTGGGCCGCATGGTTTTACAGGAACGAGGCAGCATTTTGGGTTCGGGGACCAGTGGAGATATAGTAGGTACAAAAAATTGTGGACGTAGGTTCGACCGAAAGGCAATGATGCATTGAACGCATGAGATTTTGAAACCAAATTATGAATAAATACACACAATAGCATGTAAAGCTTTGAGTCATATATACATGATGTAGATGTTCGTTTAGTTCTTATAGTTCAATTCATTCAAAATCAATTAGTTTTATAAAAACGTTAAGATTCATGGGGTTGTGCATTTTAAAGCATAAAGTAAAAAACAAATAATGGCAATTCATTTAGAAAAAAAATCAATTATCATACAGAAGATTCTAGAACAAAGGAGAAGTGCTTGTGTTTTGAGGTTTGTGCATTATGCTTAAGGTCAACCATGGAGTCTTCTAAATTGTACATGTGGCAGATCTGGTGGAATGTTGATGATATCCAACGGCCAGTAGTGCTCGGATTTGCCATCTCTGCACTGTTGGATTAGCTTCATCCACCGACCATCTTTCAAAGTTATTGGCACACTATATAGTTCTTGTGCCATAGTTGCATGGTTTGGAAAAAAACTACTAGTGGGTTGTACTATCTATTTAGGAATAGAAGATGTATACATGGAAGTTGTAGGGAAAGAGATGACATGGAGCATCTCAATTCCTATGAGTAGGGATTGGAAAAGAAATGTCATTTGGTTCACATCATAGGAACTTTTCTATTAAATCTAGAGATGACATGTATCTCAATTTCTATGAGGAGGGATTAGAAAAGATATGTAATTTGGTTCATATCATAGGAACTTTTCTATTGAATATACGCTCATGTTTATTTTCCTTTGAAATTAAGGGAGTATAGGAATCCATTCATATGAACCAAGTGGCTCTAAAGCTATAGAAATGATATCATGTTTATTTCCTTTGAAATGTGGAGTATATGAATCTATTCCTATGAGCCAATTGGCTCTAAAGGAAAAAAATCCTATAAAAATCATATCATATAGAGTTCCTATGGTATTCCTCGACACCAAAGTATGGTTGAAATTGCTGCGGGTGATACGATGGTCTTTCTGTGTAGACTCCTCCCCCATCTTTATAGTTACCTCTCGAAGATGAATGAAATGATATATACAGGGTATTCTACATGTGCAATTTGGTACACGAAAACTCGGTAAAAGTTTGCGAGGTTCGAATTTTCAATAAAGCTATATGCACTGCATTTCGAAACGGAGGGAGTATACGGCAGTTGCTAACACTCACGTGGAAGATTTGTGTGTAGGAGGAGTGGCTGTTCTGTTAAATGACATGGCAAAACTGACACTGTCGGATGCGGTCTAACGGTTCTTACAGCGTTCGTCAGGAAAAGGCTTGTGGCAAATGTTTCTCGGATAATGATTTACGGACACATGCATTGCATTGATACATGCCCCCTCCCTCTCACGCACACGCACCTCTCACGCACACGCACCCTCACGAGTCACGACTCTCCCGAGTCCTCTCGCAGACTCGCACGTCGCACCCATCGTCTATCTGCAGGTAGACGTCACGCACATATGTGCTCTTCACACCCTACCCTCAGACTTCTAAAAAACAAAAGACGTTGCACACATTTTATTTTAGCTCACACGTCACACACTTATACTATTACTCTTGCAGCAAACATTCTTTCGGCATAGTATATTGTACTCTCACAAAGAGAAGCGGTGCACGCACGCAATAGTTCTCCAACACCCACTCATTTGTACACATAGGAGCGCATTTTTTTGAAGCTGGTACAACAAAATCACTCCACTATACATATAAGCAAGAGCCTTAGCACTTGGTTTACTAGGGTTCCTCTCGTTCACTCTCTCATGCTCTGCAGATCTAAGCAAGACATAGGTGGCCACACTCTCTCTCAGCTCACGGCTAGTTACAAATCTGGCCGGACAACCTCGACCGGGGTAGGGGTGTATGTGCATCGTTCACGCTGTCGTCGGCGGCGAGAGAGCGCCGGCTCAGGAGGGCCTCCGACCCCTTCTTCCTCCCTGCGGTATTGTAGCCAAGATGAGGCCTCCCGAGGCCGTCTTTGCCACATGCCGACGACCCTCAGGTATATATTCCTTTGAAACCTGCCTTGCTCTACTGCCCCAGCTCCCTAGTGTGGATCTTTTTCTACTTCCGTTCGCTGTTCCAAAGCCATCTAGACTTTTACTATTATTAGAGGTGAAGCTAGTTCATACAATCGACTCTAAGAGTTGGCTCAAACAGGGAAGAAAGTGGGCAAGCTGTAGCATGAATCTAGGACTTGGTTCTAAGAGGAAACATGGGAAAGTAGTAGATACTGGCTACCCAACCGGTCTCTTGGTTGAAAAGACGAAGAAAGCATGGTGGATGGCGAAGGGTGGGAGGGGGGGAAGTGGACCTATCTCGTGGTTGAAAAAGCAAAGAAAGTGACGGGTGTTGGGGGATAACGCAAATGAGAATGAGCAGGTCTAGATTTCCTGTGCTCACATAGGAAAATGTCGCCGAGGAGATAAAAAATGGGACAAATGCAGACTTGCTGCCTGAGTGTTTGCTGCTCTTGGCAGCCACATCTGCCTCACCACTTTATGCCCCTGCCATCCCTACGCCTATGTCGCTACCGTTAATGTAAAATCACATGAAGCATTAAGCAATGCCACCTAATGTCACTATAAGTAATGGTCTAGTGCCGTCGATAAATTGAAGCAATGCCACCACCATTTTATGAAGTGCTTGTCTTGCTTTATTTCCCATGAATTGTGTTTTTGCAGTTACACTTAACTCTCACACCGCTAACATTGCTTCATCCCAGTGGAACTGCACAAATTTGATTGCACATTTAGTGACCATGTGCTACTCTCATGACAGTAATACTAATGCTATTGTTCTGCATGTTAATCTAGTGGTATTTTTGATGTGATGTGATGCTACTTACTTAAGGACTCTTCATACTGTCAATCTAGTGCCAATTATAACACAATAGATGCTGCTGTTAATCATACGCCACTGCAAATATATGTCACTGTTTAAATAACCATATTTCGTATTTGCGCAAACAGGGATGTATGTCTCCATATCGTTTCGGGATGTCTGTCTCCGTATCGTTTCTATCCCCGCAATCAAAATCACACACCTCAGTTTTAGTACAACTACGCAAAATGAGATGGCTATCCCTAGTTGCTATCGTCTAACCTCCAGTCTTCAAGGTATTCCTACATTGGTAGTAACTAAGGTAGAATGACCAACACAATCTAAAAGAAGTTGATTCGTACATTTTACTTCTGGATTGCACTGCAGGGATGAGCGAAAAAAACTGCATCCTAGTCCGGAATGCACTTTCTACCAGTTCATCCATGGACTGAGGACTAGCTGGCGCGGCTGCACAGCGGTTTTTTGGACAGGTGCGCGGACAAGAGGCATTGTGGTCTACTTATTTCTGCAAATAGCGGTGCTTAAATTTAGTGGAATGCACAAGAATTTTACCTGGTCAGTACACTGCATGGTTCAGTTCAACATTCCAGCTGAGACCATAATTAGAATTGGTTATTCTGGAATGAGAGAACCTAGCCCTGGATGGTGGCAACAAGAAAAAACCAGAGTGAACTCTAGGAAATTTAAGCCTGCCGGGAGGCCCTTTGCTCAGAGAAGCCTTGCTTGTTTTTTCTTGATTTGTAAACCATCTCACAACTTTGTCTTTTGTTGTGAACTAGTATATGTTTGTTATGTTCTATAATCATTGAGATGTATAAAATTGCTTAACTTATTCTTTTCAAGTTTTTTATGAAGACAAGTTTAATGTGAGTGTTCCACATGAGCGCTGGACTAGCGCCTCAGTTAACTGCATGAACCACTGTAACAAGATACATAGTTTCTTATATGTTAGACAGCAGATTGTTGATTGTTAGCTGGTCGATAGCCTAGTGTTGAAGCAAGCTGAGCCAATGTGCCGTGTTTTGCACAACTGCTTACAAGTGTGGTAGCACCAACAGTGTTTACAAGTACTTATGTACACGTCAGCACACAATTCTCGAATGAGTGCTCTATTTCATCAAAACACACACTGCTCGTATGATAAACCGTGACAACTTATGTCTGACCATGCCATATTCATGAAAAAACTAGTGAGGAGCATCTGTTTCAGCAACAATTAGGATGGTTCTCACATGATTCACGGGCACACAAAAGTAGCAGTAGTTCCCATAGATGGATTCAAACAGAGTATTAGCCCCAGAGGGGTCGATAACAGGCAATGTTCAGATAATTAGACACAATCCAAACTAATATTAAACACTAGCTGGGGCAACTATTTCATGCCTCGATCTAATTTGGGCTGGACACAAGACGGACCTTGACATGAACATCATCGAGGACGTCCCGCAACAGCTCAATCCTGTGAACCTTCATGAAGACAACCTTGTGGCCTTGCCACTGATAAACCTGTTTGTGGATGCATGCCACGTCATCTTCCTGCGTAAGCTGGACAAGAACAGTATGCCTCACAAACAAAGGTGTAGCTTTGAACTTCTTGCACTTCAGTACACCCAGTACAACACGCCTGACAACAGTGAGGCTGGAATACAACTATCCATTGGTATAACTGCAAATGGCTTCCAGGATCCAAAAACCTAAGAACATTGTTTTCCCAGTGCGTATATTCAGGTCATCCGCCTCATAGCGAGTGACATGTACAACCACACAATCCTTGTCTGCATCAGGGTTCTAATCGAAACAGAAACAAATTCTGAATTACTTTTCAGTATAAGAAACACAAGTTATTTAAACCACTATGTATAGCATGGCATCGAAGCTAATAAAATTTTGCATTATTAATCACCACATACTTAGATGAAAAACCACAATCGAGATCGGCAAAGAGGAAAATCACCTTGGGCAGCTCAGCAGGGGGGGGCACATCCTCGAAGGGGGAAAACTGCTCCTGCAGTGCCACGGGGGCTGTAACCACAAACAGGGCGTTGACCATCTTAGTAGAGGCCATGAGCGTATCTCTGGTCGGCTCAATGGCTGCCTCCATCTTCTTGCAGCTCTCTGTCTCGTGGGGATCAGCCTCTCGTGTCTACTCCAATATCGGCAGATCTTTGCCTGGTTCTCCTTGGTCCATCATGAAACCAACGAATACTAGGAGACCACTGAAAGGAAAACACAATCGCAATGACAATGAAACAAAAAAGAGAGTGATGATCGGTTACTCCTTTGCGAAAGTTCTTTTTTTTCTCTGAACGAAAATATACCAACATCACGGATTTGCTTACCTTCCCTTCATTAGGAGAGAAGAACAGTGGCAGATGCGAGTGTTGCCTTTCTTGAAGACGGTGAGGGAGAAGGGGATTCGGCGAAGAGTGAAATGATGGTTGCTTCATCCGTCAAACTTAGACCGCGGGGAGGTGGGGTTTTGTGATACGATGGCTCGTTACTGCTGCGCTACGACCGGGGTGACTCTCCGCCTGCACACTGCCTTCTAATTTGGTGGATGGCATTTGGGCCCGCGCGCTGCATGGCCCGCATGTCGGTGAACAAAAGTATAACGACATTCAGTAGAGAGAGACGTTTCAATGACCTAGGAGGAGCCAGAAGCGGTAGAGTGTCTCCACTGTACTAGTAGTAATTGTTTTTCTGGGTAGCTGTAGAGTGTCTCCACTGTACTAGTAGTAATTATTTCTCTGGGCCCAAGACAAAACAGCCCATCCACACTAGTAAATAGTAAAATCAATTCAAAAGCCCTATATTTACTGAATGAGAGGCGCTACCCACACCCAGCACACCGCCCCCCAAACAAACTTGGGTGCTCTTCTTCCTCCTCGCTCCCACCCACCTCATGTGAGCTTGCTCCACTCGTACCCCCAAATTCCTCAGCTCACTCCTACAGAAAACCCCAGCACCCTTCTTCCTCACTACTACAGAAAAAACCTCAGCTCCCCTTCTTCTTCACTCGCACTACAACTAGGCTCGTCATTCGTTACTCTGCTCAAATCCGTGAGCGCGATGCGATGCCCTCGAGGAAAATGGAGTCGGTTGACCCCAGCGCCAAGAAGATGAGGCTCCCGCCAGTGGCGACGCCTGTTGTAGATCCCGCACCCTGCAGCTCAGGGAGAAGCGGCAACCCCGCCCCCACCGGATCCCAGGAACCCATATAATCTCGGGTAGACCGCATCAGCGATCTCCCGGACGCTGTCCTTGGGGAGATCATCTCGCTTCTCCCCACCAAGGATTGCTATCGCACCCAAGTGCTCTCAATTCGGCGGCTCCCTCTATGGCGCGCCGTGCCCCTTAATCTCGATTGTCGTCAGCTATCTCTCTTCAATGACTTTGAAATCCCTAGAGCCATCATCTCCTCCCACCAGGGCTCCCTTCAAAGCCTCTGCATCCCGTCATGCTACCTGAGCAAGCATACCATGCCCTGCACGGTGGACGCCTGGCTGAAATCCCCTGAATTCACAAAACTACAGCTGCTTGAGTTCTACTATTCCCCTGGAAATCACATACCACATACCGAACGCCATGAACTTGTGCCCTCAGCACCGATGTCCATCTCACGATTTTCCTCCTCTCTCCACACCACCACCTTTGCCCTGTGCTACCTACCAGACAATCTGATACTAAACCTTCGACTCCCATTTCTCAAGAAACTTTCACTTGTGCGGGTTTGTATATCGGAGGCCTCATTACACATCATCATCCACTCCAGTTGCCCTGCCCTGGAGTGCTTGGTGCTTGTTTTCACAGTTAGAATCAGTTGTCTCCAAATAAATTCGCCTAACCTTGTAAGAATTGGGATTTCTTTTGATGGAAGGCAGCTCATCATCCAAGATGCCCCTTCACTTCATAGGTTGATCCTTGATTCTAGTTATTCACCGTTGCAAATAACCGTCCTCTCTGCGCCTAAACTGGAGACCTTGGGTGCAATACATGATCTCTGTGCTCATTTCAATATGGTGTTTGGCTCCACAGTTCTTCAGGTACTTTATATTATCATCTGCACTTGTAACCATAAGCTGCATTTTAAATTTCTGCCCATAAGTTATATATCATCTTGGAGTACACATTTTGTACTAATATTATGTTCTATGCTCAATGAAGAGTTTCTCCATGGATGGCCTATCAATGGTGCTGGATTCTATCAAGATCTTATATATCCAAATGAATAGTTTTGATCTGAACAAGATTATTGGCTTGCTGCAATGCTTTCCATGTCTGGAGAAGTTGTATATAAAGGTGATAATTTCACGCACATTGGAATCCCGCATATAGTGTACTAGAATTAACCGTTCAGCTGTTGCTCTTTCGGCACTCTTGTTTTAGACCTTAACTGTTTTCAATATTCATGTCTACTTAGGCAACATGACGGGGTAAGAAAGTTATAACCAATCGGTGGATTCGTAAGCATCGGGATTTTCTCACTTCTCATGAGATTCGATTGAAGACAATAACGCTAGAACGATATGTAGCCAACCGTGCAAACACTAGATTTGTCACATTCTTCCTACTGAATGCGAGGTTACTATTGTCCATCAGGATTAAGTTTATCAGCAGCATGGTTTTGATGGATGGGTATGTCGAAGAGCAAAAAAGGAGTTTCAGGTGGGCGAAAGAGCATGTGAACATGCCGGGCTTCTATTTACAACATATTGTGGTCATAATCCAGTAAATTTTACGACCCAGGAGGTTCATTCTATGGACCTGACCGATCCATTTGTCTGTGACTGCTGAAAACAGTGCTGGAGTTAGATGTTGTTGCCCTTTTCAATCTGGTTTTTTTGTAAACCTGATGAACAATTAACCCTTGTGCTTTTGTACAGTTTGTAAGATGGAGTTAGATGTTCCTGCCCTTTTCAACTCGGCTATGACTATCATATTTTCTTTGAAACAAGGCAAATGGCTTGCCATTCGTTTAATTTAGAGTGAAATATTGTAACAAATCCCAACCAAGGGAAATAACATCATTCTCGCCGGCTGCTTGAGCTCAGTGTGCATTACAAAAGCCAAGTGATTAGCCTCCACCAGCACCCACAAACTTATTTCAAACTGGCACATCAAATGGGCTGTAAATTTTCATAGGAAAGGCTGCATGACCGTGATAGATTTGGATTCTGACATTTGGGACCCGTGAGGAAATAGCCTATCCAAGGTGGTGTCGACTTACTAGCCAGTCAACGAACGATTCTGCCTACCAGCCGTTGGATTGACATCCAACATCTGTCGTGTATCTTCTATCTCTTGTCTTCTTCCTCCAGCCGCCCAAACCGAACCACCCCGTCGGCTTCGCCTGCTCCCGCATCCCATGGCTGGCTGCGCCTCCGCCGCCCTACCGTACGTACCATCCAACATTGGCTAGTCCCTCCCTCTATTCCCCCACACGTCCTGTTATTCTTCGGCGACGTCAGACCCAACAAGCACCCGCACCCGAACCAGTCAACTCTCGTACTCCCCTCCGCGTGCGACTGGACCAGCGCATCTTCCACGGCTCCTGTTCATTCCGTCCGAGGCCTCGCCATCATCCTTCGCCTTGCGGCCTTGGTTCGCTCGCCGTGTGCGGTGTGCCGCCCTCTTGCATTGTCAAAATCATCAACAACCGAGAGGAACAAGGAGATGACTGTACGTGGAGAGGATGACAGTAGGGACGCACCAGCATCATGGCAGTACGCAAGCAAGTGCCTGTATATTACAAGCCCAAAAATATGGTTCCTCCTAATGGTTGGACATCTGGGGCTCACGCCATTGTCAATGTAGTCAATAAACGAGAGAATTACACTACGAGCGGCTAACACCAGGGACCAAGTAGGTCGCATAGTTTTTTTTCTGAGGAACAAGCAGTTGTTATTTATACTAGTTTTAGCGACGGATCGGGGTAACAACAGGGCTGTGCGGGGGCTGTGGCCCGTCTAGCCAGGGTTTTATTTATGTTTACCACATCATGAGCCGAGTTGTGTTTTTTTCTTGCTGAAAATGGCTAGCCCAGTTCTATTTTTTAAAGAAATACCCAAACAAGGCCTACTTGCTTTATCGGCCTTGCTGGGCTGCAAATCTTTCAAGACGAGGAGAGTTTCATTCGGTTTGCCCCGAAATGGGTTGTACATTTTTAAAACACATCAAACGGGGAATTAGTTTCAATTTTTTTCATTACAAGATTTTAAATTCCATTGATTTTTATGCGTGGACAATTATTTGGATTTTATATTTATATAAATTATTTTTCAAAATAGTTTGAATGTGAATCGATATTTCTAGATTAAAAACATTTGACCGCACCGAAATATGCAAAACTCCGTATACTTTTTAACCGTGGCCACAATATGGGGTGTAATGCTAACAAAAAGAAGATGGGCTCCAAAAAAATAATTCAGAATTAGCAAATGGGATGTACATTATTAGAAATAATGGCAGATGGGCTGTATGCTGTCTTCCACAGATTTGAGGCTGGCTTCTGCGCCTACTACAGGTTGACGCGTATGCTTTCATAAAAAAAAGGTTGACCCACACACAATGCCTTGTCAACTTATTCAACACATGAGAGCAGTGACCGTTGGATGTCCATCCAACGGCTGTCGTGCTTCTTCAATCTTTGCTCTTTGAGGGAGTCCTGGACTAGGGGGTGTCCGGATAGCCGAACTATCATCATCTGCCGGACTCCAAGACTATGAAGATACAAGATTGAAGACTTCGTCCCGTGTCCGGATGGGACTTTCCTTGGCGTGGAAGGCAAGCTTGGCGATACGGATATGTAGATCTCCTACCATTGTAACCGACTCTGTGTAACCCTAGCCTTCTCCGGCGTCTATATAAACCGGATGGCTTTAGTCCATAGGACCAACAACAATCATACCATAGGCTAGCTTCTAGGGTTTAGCCTCCTTGATCTCGTGGTAGATCTACTCTTGTAATATCCACATCATCAATATCAATCAAGCAGGACGTAGGGTTTTACCTCCATCAAGAGGGACCGAACCTGGGTAAAACATCATGTCCCTTGTCTCCTGTTACCATCCGCCTAGACGCACAGTTCGGGACCCCCTACCCGAGATCCGCCGGTTTTGACACCGACATTGGTGCTTTCATTGAGAGTTCCTCTGTGTCGTCGCAATCAGGAGGGATGCCTTTTCCCGTCTTTAAAGACGGCGTCGTCGTCAAAGGAGCTTTGGCCACCGGCCAAACTATCCGGCTAGGCGGTTTTCTTATGACCGCCTATTCGGCCGCCGCTCCGACAATGACCTCTTAGGTCATCAAAAGCGGTCTTCACGTCAACTCGGAATTTGCCGAGCAGCTAGATCCGATGGAGCTCTCCTCCGTAAATGAGCTCTTGGATCGCATCGCCGCGCTAGGGGTCGCCACAGACTATGATCAAATTGGGCTTAAAACTGATCTGAGAGAAATTAACTCTCCCCAGGCCACCCACCACGTTGTCGTGGTAGAGGAACAACGCGGCGACTCTTCTTCTATGTTAAAAACCATTTATGTCCGGATTCCTGATCCCTTCATGCCGGATTCCTGCAGAGGGACGGATGTCAATCAAGTACTGAACCTAAAGTCAGGCATCGGACCAGATTTGTTGGATAACATCCAGCAATCCAAGCTTCCAAATCCGGAAACTTCTCGGCCTTTGAGCCTCAGATCAACATAACCTACAAACCACGACAAGCTATAAAGTCGCAAGTTTTGGCTGACTTCATCGCCGAATGGACCGAAGCCAAACTCCCTAAAGAGTACGACGCATACTCCAATTGGATCATGCATTTCGACAGCTCCAAAATGTTGGTTGGCTTGGGGGCTGGCGTAGTCTTGACGTCCCCAACCGGAGACACAATCCAATACGTACTTCAAATAATGTACACGGACTCCAACGACGCAGCCGAATACGAGGCCCTTCTACATGGTTTCTGGATGGCAATCTCCATGGGTATTCAACGCCTAGAGGTGTGCGGGGATTCAAACCTCGCAATATCCCAAGTAAATGGAGACTTTGACGCCAAGGATCCGAAAATGGTAGCCTACCGTAACACCGTCCTAAAAATGTCAGCTCGGTTCGAAGGACTCGAATTCCACCATGTAGCCCGGGATAATATCCAGGCAGCAGACGTGTTGGCACGCATCGGCGCAAAACGCGACGCCGTCCCTCCAAACATCTTCCTGGAGCGGCTCTTTAATCCATCCGTATTATGGGAAGAGGAGTCCGGAAATAACAACCCGAAACCGACTGCACCACCCAACACAGAACATTCTGACACAATCGATGGCTCAGCCAATGAAATAACACCTTCAGCCCACGAAATAATGGCAGTAATTGCCCCATGGACGGAACCATTCCTAGCCTACTTAATCAGGTAGGAACTTCCCGAAGACCAAATTGAGGCCCGCTGCATAGTTCGGCGATCTAAAGCCTACAAGGTCCATGAGGGAGAACTTTATAAGAAAAGCACAACCGGAGTCCTTCAAAGGTGTATCTCCGAAGAGGAAGGGTGAAATCTCCTGGCTGAAATTCACGCCGGACTCGGCGGGCATCCCGGGCCCTTGTAGGCAAGGCCTTCCGTACAGGATTTTATTGGCCGACAGCCCGGGCAGATGCTCAGGACTTAGTCCAACGATGCGTCGGTTGCCAGCTCTTTGCTAATCAAAGCCACATGCCACCCACCTCCCTCAAAATTATACCCACCACATAGCCGTTCGCGGTCTGGGGGCTTGACATGGTTGGACCCCTTAAAGGGGGAACCCACAAGCACAAATACTTATTGGTCATGGTGGAGAAATTCACCAAATGGATAGAGGCCAAGTCGGTTAAAACGGCAGAATCCGGACCTGTGATAGACTTCATATCCAGGGTAGTACACCATTTTGGCGTCCCCCACAGCATCATCACTAATAACGGCATGAATTTCACAGCCGACGAGGTCAAACTCTGGTGCAAAAACATGGGCATCAAGCTCGACTACGCTTCAGTCTACCACCCTCAAACCAACGGTCAAGTGGAACGAGCAAACGGTCTAATCATGAGCGACATTAAACCCAGATTAGTGCGGTCCCTCACGGAATCTAACACGCATTGGGTAGAGGAGCTCGACTCCATACTCTGGGGGCTGCGGACCACGCCAAACCGGACTACCGGATTCACACCATTTTTTATGGTATACGGCGTTGAGCTGGTTTTGCCCTGCGATATAATTCATGAGTCACCTCGCGTGCGCATGTACGAAGAAAGAGAAGCCGAGTTGGATCGGCAGGACAGTTTGGACGCCTTAGAGGAGGAGCGCGGCGTGGAAAAATCCCGTTCCGCATTCTATCAGTAGCAGGCTCGAAGATATCAAAGCAGAGAAGTACGGGCCAAAACTTACAACGTTGGCGAGCTAGTTCTACGCCTGACGGACAAGAAAAAGGACAAACTTAAGCCCAAATGGGAAGGTCCCTTCATCATCGACCAAGTCCTTACCGGTGGTGCATACCGTCTATGCAACGATTCTAACAACCGACTCGAGCCAAACCCATGGAACGCAGCCCGTCTCCGAAGATTCTACGCTTAGCGCCGGACTCAGAGTTCGTCTACTTTCTCCGTCCACCTTTCATATTTTTTCGCTGTCTTTGTTTTCCCTCCTTTTTCCTCCCTCTTTCAGTACAAGGCTTTTTGAGGGCTGATCTGCTCTTTGTTCGCACTCACTTGATGTGCTACTCGCACTCGTTATACTTGGGGGCTTCTTTAACAGAAGCTTATTTATATGGGCTTCATGCCCAACACATGTGTCATACTTCCGCATGTACCTTTTACTCACCATTATATGCATCGATATGACTTAAGTTTTGGCCAAGCTGGGTTGCCTGGCTCCTGTGCTTACCCCTACGTTCCCGATTGTTCGGCTAGGAGGTAAAGGGAGCACCTCTGCGATTGTTACTGCCGGATCAGCCGGATGTGTACCTCAGACTGGGTGAAGCCGAAAGCTAGCGTTCTTAAGGGAATATTCGGTAGGTGACCTGAAAGATGATTTATTACTTATGTATTTCTCTGCCCCCAGATGCTTTTCTGCTCTTTTCGCAGTCTGGACATGCACTTTAGGGCATGCCTCCCAGGGAAAGGAACCCCTAACGGAACTATTCTCCCTGGAAGATGTTTCTTACTAACCATGTAATATAACATAGCTAGTTGGGCACTTGTCTGATAAAGCACTTATGACCCCTACGCCTTGTCTCCATGCATGCCCCGGTTTTTGTATAACCGTCAGGGTATTCGGACACACTCCGGACTGTTGGGTCTCGAGGTTGAAGCGAAACGGTCCGCAAAGACAAACGATCTACAATCCGGCTAGAAGGCATTTTACATGTCATTTTAAATTACATCGTCAAACTGACTGATTGTACTCCTCTTCAATCCCATCTAACAGGCTGTCTAATTTACAGTCCCGTTGGGAATATTTCGCGGCCAACTCTACTTGGCCGTACATCAGGCTCATAGGGATCTCCTTTCCATCGGGCCCCACAGGTCCGACCTCGGCCATGTGGTTTGGATCAGCCCTCGTGTACCGCGTCTTCACCATGGCCCAGGCCCCCCTGGCGCCTTGACGGCAGGACGATATCTTCCACAGACGAAAACACTGCCGTACTCCCTGAAGCTTCTCAGAAAGCCCTCCAAGACCCTCGGGTGGGGACACGGAAGGCCATAAGGCCTGAACGACGCCGCTCATCGCCTGCCGAACACGTTCGTGCAGTTGCAACAGCTCGGGAAGAGGGTCTCCCGTAGAACCAGGCATCTCCTCCGTCGGACGACCCGTGAGCACACCTACAGATACATTTCTGTCAATTGACTTCCTCGCCGAACTCTTCTTTTCAAAAGAGTTTGCTCAAGCACTTACTGTAAATGCCAAGACGAAGCCGTTGATTCTCCTTTACGGAGTTAGACAGCTGGACCCGAACACCTTTTAGTTCTTCGCCCAGCTGGGTGTTGGCATCTTGGAGTTTGTTCCTCTCCTGCTGCACCCTTGTAAGCACCTTCTCGCCGGCCTTAAGCTGGCGCAGCAGATGTTGCTTGTCCGGATCTAGTCCGGCACCCTCTGCAATATTATTGTCAGATCATACACACACGCCGCACTTCATAAACTACTTCTCTTTTTGAAATATGAATTACCAGAGGGGGTCTCTGTGGCTCCCCCGGCAGCGGCTAGTGCGGCCTCAAGTTGGGCCTTGCATTCTTGAAGCTCCTGGGACAGGTGGGTATTCTTCTCTGTAAGATCCTGCATAACAAATGATCCTTAAATCAGTTAGGTTAACTATTTTATGTCTCGGGGGCTACTGGCATATATAACTATTAAAATTCCTCACCCGTATGTCTTTTACATACTACTCCGTGGCTCTGGTTAAACCATCTTGAGCAGCACGGAGGTGCGCGTCTCCCGCATTAAAGGCATTCAACGTCTCCGGCGAGCGCTCTTTCTCCTGGAAGAATCATGAGCATTAATATACCTCCCAGGAGTCTTTCCCTTAAAAGACAACGGTGCGCCATACCTTTGCGGCGACGTTTCGATTCGCACCGCACTCCTCTTCCGCCTGCTGGGCCGCACTGACCCTGGTTGGTCAATCGCCGCGGGCTCGACTTCCCGCCGTAAAGGCACATCCTGCGAAGCACCGTTGGTACACGGTGGTCAGAAATAAGCATTAAAAAAGTAACGGTGTCAGGACTTCGGTCGTACTCACCTGGGAAGCCGGAGACAAACCGGGGTAGTCAGCCGTAATGGCGACTAGAGCATTGTCTATGCTGAGCTGGTGGAACACCCCGTCAATCAGTTCCACCATTATGTCCGGATCCTCTCCGGAGGCCGGATCAAGGGATCTTCCCGGATCCTCGGGTTGTGGAGTCAGGCTTTCTATGCCCTCCACATCTCGGCGCAGTTCCTGCGTCGAAATCATAAAGTAAGACACTTATCTTTGAAAGCACGGATCAGATATATAAGCGTCCGCTTACCCAGCTCCGAGGGTTATTCATGGAGAATCCATTCAATGGACTCGCGCGGAGGAAGTCCTCCTTCTCCCCCTTGTACAAGTCGGACAGGATCTTCGCCAGATCGGCGGTCGATCCCGGCCCCTTGCGGCCATGACGGGTGGAGTCATTCTCCCCATTGAAATCCCACATGGGGTGGCCCCTATATTGGAGCGGCTGCACCCCTCGCATAATGCATGTGGCCATGACTCCAATCATGGTTAATCCAGAATGGGCCAGTAACCATATCCGGCCCATCAGATATTGGACGCTCCTATCATCCTCCCGTTGAGGGCTCCGCGGGCACCAACTCAGGCGTTTCTTCAGAGGAGCGTTGCTAAACTCCGGGAGGCCGATCCGAACTGGATCCGGCAGCGGGGCATCTTCCATATAGAACCACTCCGAAGGCCAGTCTTCGGACGCCTTCTTCGGGGTTCCGGGTAGATATCCAGTCCCGGCGATGCGCCATATTTTGGCTCCGACCACTTGATATATCGACCCCTCGTGAGAATGGGGTACGAGGCAGAATAGTCTCTTCCACAACGCAAAATGGGGCTCGATGCCCAAGAACAGCTCGCAAAGAGCTACAAAGCCCGCGATGTGCAAAATGGAGGCAGGTGTGAGGTGGTGAAGTTGGAGTCCATAAAACTCCAGGAGCCCCCGGAGAAACAGATGTATAGGAAATCCGAGTCCCCTTATTAGGTAGGCGACGAAGCATACCCGCTCTCCTCCGGAGGGATTGGGGACGCTCTCCGCCTACTTCCCACCCTTGTAGGTGGCCAGTCCGGCTCGAACCGGAACCATAAAGGCCGGGGGAAGGTATCCCTCTGCTTGGAGCGTCACTAACTCGCTATGCGGGACTGAGCATCTCCTCCAGTCTCCTGGCTGAGGACTGGGAGCGCGAGAAGAGGAGCCGCATCGACTGTCCATGTTGGAATGGATATTTGTCAGATGCGCTTCGATGAGTACTTGCGGGAGGAGGATGGTGTGATTCGGATCTGGATCCTCGCCTCTCTTATAGGCAGTTTTTTCGCGCAGCTGGGGGGGGTAAAATGTAAAAATACCCTGGCTTTTCGCATTCATACGACACGTGGAAGAGGGCCATTATTGGACGTGGAAGCCAAGGAGCACAACATTTATGAAGAAACCGGACACTATTCGGCAAACACATGGAACATGGAGGAGAAGCCGCCTTGCAAATGCCGAAGACAACATACGTGCCGGACTTGTCGTCATTGAAGCCTGGTTCGGGGGCTACTGAGGGAGTCCTAGACTAGGGGGTGTCCGGATAGCCGAACTATCATCATCGGCCGGACTCCAAGACTATGAAGATACAAGATTGAAGACTTCGTCCCGTGTCCGGATGGGACTTTCCTTGGCGTGGAAGGCAAGCTTGGCGATACGGATATGTAGATCTCCTACCATTGTAACCGACTCTGTGTAACCCTAGCCCTCTCCGGTGTCTATATAAATCAGATGGCTTTAGTCCATAGGACCAACAACAATCATACCATAGGCTAGCTTCTAGGGTTTAGCCTCCTTGATCTCGTGGTAGATCTACTCTTGTAATACCCACATCATCAATATCAATCAAGCAGGACGTAGGGTTTTACCTCCATCAAGAGGGCCCGAACCTGGGTAAAACATCGTGTCCCTTGTCTCCTGTTACCATCCGCATAGACGCACAGTTCGGGACCCCCTACCCGAGATCCGCCGGTTTTGACACCGACACTCTTCATGCTCCAGCCGCTCAAACAAGCGCCGGCGGTACTACCTGCTCCCTCCTCCCGCGGACGGCTATGCTGCCGCGCAGGCCTCACGGCCCCATCGTACTCCCGTCACTGGCCTAGCCATCCCTCTACTCACCCAAACCTGTTGTTATTCTACGGGGACGGCAGACGAACCAGTAAACCCTCGCACTCCTCCGCGTGGGAAACAACTGCAGAGTATTCATTGGCTCCGTGTCGTTCCCTTCCTAGGCCTCGCCGTCGTCCACCGCCCTGGTGCTCTCGGCGTGGCCTGGTAACCGTGGTCAATGAATGACATCCATCGGAAGTGGACTATACGTGGAGAGGCTGACAGCTGGGTCCACAGCCGCACGTAAGGAAATGCCTCCTTATTACATGCAAAATAATTATTCCTCCACCTAACAGCTAGGACCCACAGGAAGGGCCTCTGTATTTTGCGAAAAACAGTTCCCCCCGCTGACAGGTCAGACCCACCAGCTATATCTTCGCACGCAAGGAAGTGCCTCCTTATTACGCCCAAAAAAATGAATACCCCCTGCTAGCTGGGACCCACCATATTGTCGGGTTGACTTGTGGGCCTACTAATATAACAGGGACAGAGGGCTTTGTCAACTTAGTCAATACTCCAGTGACCGTATGATGTCCATCCAACGGCCATAGTGCTTCTTCAACCTCTGGTCTTCTTGCTCCAGCCGCCCAAAGCAGCGCCGGTCGTGACGCCTGTTCCTGCCTCCCGTGGCCGGCTGTGCTACCACGGAGGTCTCACCGCCCCCATACTACTCCCACCACTGGTCAGGCCATCCCTCCACTCACCCACACCCCATGTTATTCTGTGGCGACGGTAGCCACACACCGCAGCCGAACCAGTGGACCCTCGTACTCCTCTCCGCGTGGGCATCCACTGTCGTGTCTTCCCCAGCTCCATGTTGTCCCCTTCCTAGGCCTCGCCGTCATCCACCGCCGTGGTGCTGTACGTGGACTGTACGTCGAGAGGCTGACAGTTGGGTCCACGGCAGCAGCAAGGAAGTGCCTCCTTATTACACGGAAAATAATGATAGCTCCACCTAGCAGCAGGGACCCACCGGACGAGCCACTGTATTTCGTGAAAAAACGTTTCCCCCCTGACTGCTGGACCCACCAGCTACATCTTCGCATGCATGGAAGTATGTGCAGGCAAAAAAAAAGAATCGCCCCCTGACTACTGGGACCCACCAGCTACATCTTCGCATGCAAGGAAGTGCCTGACAGCCGAGACCCACCTGGTCGAAGCGTACGTAGCATTGTCATTCTGGTCGTGAATGTGTACGTACATATATACTGGTTGATGTAGAGGCGCACACGTAGCATGTACACGTACGTACAGCGGCCAGTGTGCAAGAAATAAAATATGGCCACGTATGTGTACATACGGGTGGGGTCTCGAACGCCTACTCGCTCATACATATGGCTAGGGCTCGTGTACATGGCTAGGTCAGAACGGAATGTGTCGCCATGTTCATCGGGAGGGCTTGGATGGAACAGGCGATGGAAACGAGGCCTGGCGTACCGCAAAACGGAGGAAACGACCTTGTGTTCGACCGGCTGACGGTGTCCTGGACCAGAGGGTACTCACCACGTCGTCTCCCGATCGGTTGGATTGGGCCGAGGACCCCCATGGCCGTTTACTCATGGGCCAGTTCGGACAGCCAAAGTATACACAAGGAAGATTCTACAAGACTTGGTGATCAAGACAAGGACTCGTCCCCCACCGGCGTATTCTCCTAGGACTCTTGTTATCCTAGGCTTCTGGTACATTATATAAACTGTGGCCAGGCTAGTTGATAGATTGTGACATTACTCATCATACCTCTAGGGTTTAGACCACAATATATGATCTCGAGGTAGATCAACTCTTGTAACCGCTATACTCATTAAAGTCAATCAAGCAGCATGTAGGGTATTATCTCATCAAGAAAGCCTGAAGCTGGGTAAAATCCCGTGTTCATGTTACCATTGATCCTAAGACGCACAACTTGTTAACCCCTACCAAAGATCCGCCGGTTTTGACACTGATATTGGTGCTTTCATTGAGAGTTCCGATGTGTGATCGGCAAAAGGATCAATGGCTCGACTGCAGGTCAACTACGACGTCGGCTTCTTCGTCACCAGCTTGACTAGTCACCTTGGCTTGACCGAGGACTGCGCCCTACCTCCGATCGTCATGTTCGGATAAGGGCCTTCATCAACATCAACTCCGGTCTCTATCAAGATCATGGAGGAGTCATCCATGGAGCTCGGGGGCTCAACGTCAATATTGCCCTCGGGCAACCATGCTATTTTTCTGGAGAACAAACTTGTATCCGCCGCCACTGCCTCCTCGAGTGTCGCCTAAACGATTGCTTCGTTGGAATTATGCGGAATTAAGTCTACAACAACCCTGCAAAATTTCGTCGAGTTCCGATGGAGGAATCTCCGGCAATCTCCTATATACCGGAGCCCTGTTGAATCCGGATGAGAATCCAGACGAGGTTGGAGCGTGGTGTCCAGCATCTAGCTCGGACGTCCTTTGGAATATCCAACCGTTGATCGGCTGTGGAATTCCCATATCCATCACCTTCCAAAAATTCAGCTTGATCCGACCGTCCAAACTCCGGGAAAATTCCGATTAGTGCATCACTTTTCCGATCTGTTTTCTGCGCGAGAACGAATCCGACCCGAGTTCATCTTCTTTATGAACGGGATTTCGGACATCCTTTTTGAAGGAAGTTTTCGTATGGGGTATTGTGTTTTATTCTCAAACACATCTCATTAATATTAAAAGTATTTTTACAATACGATCTTCACCATCGTGCCAGTGTCAAACCGGCCCGACGACATCACTCCATGGCGGCTGACCTGCGCTAGACACGTCGTCGCTTTGTTGAGCCGAGCTTAACTTCTTCGGATCATCATCTCAGCTAGCCGAACAGTAGTTCAGCATTGCGAAGGATAAATCGTCACCAACATCGCCGCCCCACGGATTACACGGAGCGGGCACACCGGCATCGCCGCACGGTCACTTCATCAAGCCAGCATTGACCACGTCACAAGCTACGACCTGCATCAGCATGGCCTAACCTTTGCTTCGTCGAGCCGATGTCCATCACGCCGAACTACTTCAACACCTCGGCTGACACATCTCCTCACCGACCTGCTCCGTCTCCTCGCCTGGACTGGGGGCTTCGTCATCCCTTCAACTTATTTCTGAGACTTCGGCGTCACCGGCCGACCAGCTTCATCACATTAGCTAGACCACAGGCTTTGCCACGGCGAGCCAACCTTTTCCAGCATCGTCATGCCTTCGCTTCATCACCCATCAGGCAATGGGTGTGCGGATCGAGTCCCAATTTTGGGAGTAACCTTTCTTTGAGCCGCTAGAACAAATAAGCCAGGTGTTGTTAATCCCAGCAATTTTTGCTTGTTTGGGTTTCTTTTTCCCAAGGAATTATTACTCTGCTTTGTTCCATCATCTACGCATAGGCCTATCAAATGGTGGCCGCATTAACGATCATCGCGTGGTGGTTCGGTCAGTTTCCGTACATAGTTCGGCGAACACTGTATCTGGAACTTGGACCGACCTATGAATTTGGGCTTTGCCACGCCTTTACCACATCAGGCCCTGCATCGACATTGACCTCAACGCTCAGGCCATATCTCTTTCATTATTTACTTCACTTGTATTAAATAAGTAGAAGAATTTTTTATATACATTATTATCTTTATTTGTCATTACTTTTGGTTTGCATTATTTTATCTATGCAGCCAATTGACTCAGACTGAGCCGCGCTGTCGCCTCCTTCGACCGAATTGTGTTATCGCCTTGGCGCGCCGGCCTACTCCACTACCGCAGCTGGACTGAGGGATTCATCTTCTCATAATGCCGAACTCTCTGCTCGGCACCTTGGGACCAGCCAGAGAGGCTGGAACCTTGTCCCGCGTCAAGATCAGACCGCGTCATCAATGCCGAACACATTAACTAGCTAAGTTGCTTTCATGCTCAAAAACTTTCATTTTAAATTTTGTTCGGTTCGACCAAGCATTATACTTCTTTGGCAAAAAGTTGTTTGTAAGAAAATTCCTTGTCATAACTTTGTTTGTGACACACAAATTCAAATACCCCGTTTATTTGGGGGCTTCCTTTGTGAAGTTTTTTCTCTTGCATATGATTATACTTGTACGGCTTCCTTCCTTGTTCGTGTATTACACCACAATATGCATCATATTGACTTAAGTGTTCCGCAAGCTAGGTTGTCTGGCTCCTGTGCTTACCCCTACGTTCCCGATTGTTCGGCTAGGGAGTAAAGGGAGCACCTCTGTGATTGTCATGACCGGGTCATCCGAGCTCTGACCTCAGACTGGGTGAAGCCGAAAGCTAGCGCTCTTATTGTTTTCAATCATGGTCGGCACACAACGGAACTCACGATTACAAAAATTCTATTGCACAAGTCTCATAGTAACAATGAGCAACCGAAGAAAGGTATCGATGGAGGTACTATTTTGTTTGAAGATGCTTCTTACACTTCGTTAGTAATATAGCATAAGTTCCCTGAGCACGGTTTGTCTGTTACAGCCTTATGGCCTGATTGCCTGGTTACCGGAAACAACGTCGATATTCTTGACAGGTGGAGTACATAACACTTTTTGGTGTTTGACCAAAGAGGGAGAAGCCGACGGTCGGTTAAGACATGTTCAATGTTCGGGTGAACACAAATATGATATAAGTACTTCGGTACATACAATCATTATACATAAAATTCTTTTACCCAAGTGACTTGGGGGCTCTTAAAATTCATATGAGTTGTTTTATAGTAAATGTGTTTTCTTCTTGGTCATTGCAAAGGGCTAACCCACGTGAAATCTTGAGATCGGATACGTCATGTTAAAGCACGACAGAAGCACAATTTTTTTTCCAATTTTTGGATTGGCACAAGCACTTGATCTTGTTCAGACGTCAAGTTTTTACTAACGTTTTTTGGTTTTCCAAGCTTATGGCACTTTTAAACTATTTGTGTGTTTCCAGCATAAGTCTCACAATGCAACGACGGACACCTTTAGGGATTCGACAAAATCATTCTCGGATATTACTATATATGCATCGGCTTCAAATTGTGTCTTCGGTCAATAGTTGGGTTGCCCGGCTCCTGTGCTTGCCTCCTACGTTCTGCTTTGTTTGGCTAGGTGTGCAAAGGGAGAACCACTGCGATTGTGCTTCCATCTCGCATGGTTAAGCACCTCAATGGAGAAAACCGAAAACTGACTGTCACAATAAGCGTAAACTGGTCAGTGATCCGATGACTATGTTAAATGACGGTCCGTTCATAACATTGGCCGAAGTGTTTACAACTTGACCTCGGCTGTCGCCGAACACTAACTGGGAGTTCATAGCTAGCTTCCCCAGTTTAAAGCTCCTATGACTAAGTGAAAGTTATAAAGCCCGCATATGTGATTGCCTCATTCCCACTAACACAACCGCCTTCGGGCACCGAGACATCGGCTAAGAGTTGTCTTGTTATTGCGGAAACACCCTGCGTAGTATCTACAAAGGGGTAGAAGCCAACGATGGGACACTTTCAACTGATAAACGGTCGCAACAGAGTCAAAATAAACATATCATCAGCATTTGTATTTAATATACAAGTGTCGCCTTCCGTAATCATCATTATAAAGCCATAAATATGCATCAATTTGACTTAAGATTTTGGCCCAGCTGGGTTGCCTGGCTCCTGTGCTTACCCCTACGTTCTCGATTGTTCGGCTAGGTGGTAAAGGGAGCACCTCTGTGATTGTTACTACCAGGTCATCCAAGTAAGTACCTCAGACTGGGTGAAGCCGAAAGCTAGCAATCTTAAAGGATCACATTGGTCGGAAACGACGGAAGTGAATTTTTTTTGTTTATTAATAACATAGAGTTCGGGAACTTTCCCTGAACTAAATCCTCAATATTTTCCTCCCACATTGACCGGAGGTGAGGTTTCATGATCATGATAAGCATGACGACCCAAAGAAAGGAACCAATAGCGAGACTATTTTCCTTGGAAGATGTTTCTTACATTACGTAGTATAACATATCTCTCCGTGTACCTTTGTTTATAAAACCGTATGGCCGGATTGCCTTGTTTTTCATAAATCTTTGCCCTTATGATGGCTTCATAAAGTAGGAAAACACTCCTCAGCAATTGGCCGAAGAGGTTGAAGCCGATGATCTGTCAAGAAAGTTTGGTACAATGCGGATCCGAGCATTAATGATGTAAAGTACTTGGATACATAGAGTCATTACACATAATTTGTGATTTTACTATGGATATCAATCCTTAATTCGGCTACCCGAGCCCGCATTAAGGCTCGGGGGCTACTGGGCTTCATGCTTATTATTTACAAATATTAAAGGGGCACATCGATCCCGTGATCTGGTGTTGCCACCCGACCAGTGTCTCGGGGGCTACTGAATTTCCTATTCAATGCAGAAAATAAAGAGTGCTTAGGGTTCGGCTTGACTGAACTATGCGCAAAACGCGTCTTCAGACAACAATAGGTACCATATGGACCTATCCGGCATCAAGATAATATATTACGACAACTTCTCAAGACCCTCTCTCAAGGGCCCGTTCGCCGATCACTATTGTCTTTAGTGTATTACACAACATTTCTATTCATGTGTATGCTGCCGAGCTAGGAGTTGATCCTCAGGCCGATTTCGCGCATCGACCTGAGTCTTAGGGGCAACTAGGATCGGCGGTTTCATGTTTCCCTTCAGGTGCATCTCATGTTTTAGACCGACACACAAACCTTGAGGGCTATTGGTTATATATCTTGGCAGAGAACAAATTGTGCCAATCAAAAAATCAGCCCACAGTCACGGGTGGTGCACCACCTCGGAAGCAATCCGGCATAAAGCTCGGGCGCCAGTGGCTGGCTCCATAGAGGGCATTTCCGGCATTAATCTCGACTAAACTCCTTCAACTTTTTGAACCAAGATGATCTATGACATCTCGGATACAGTCCGGCATTGGAGCTCGGATACAGTCCGGTGTTGGAGCTTGGACACAGCCCGGCGTTGGAGCTCGAATACATCGGGCGTTCAAGCTCGGAAGCAGTCCAACGTTGGTGCTTGGCTGCAAAAGATACCTCGAATGCAATTCGGCGTTGGAGCTCCGACGCAACAGGACACTGCCGCCCGGGAATAACTTCAAACCTGAGGTGTGGCATAATAATAACAAGGAATTGATAAACGTCAGAAACTTAAAGGGGCTCCTCGGATACCCGATGTGTAAAATCTTCGGATTTACTTCACAATACTCAAAATCGAAGATGAGAAGATTTGTTGAACCAGTTTTCAAGACCGACGATTGAACAGTTTATAAGAATCGAGGAGCGTCCCCAAACTAGAAGACCGGTTCAGGGGGCTACTGATGGTGTCCTGGACCAGGGGGTACTCACCACGTCGTCTCCCGATCAGTTGGATTAGGCCGAGGACCCCCATGGCCGTTCACGGGCCAGTTCGGACAGCCGAAGTATACACAGGGAAGATTCTACAAGACTTGGTGATCAAGACAAGGACTCCTCCCCCACCGGCGTATTCTGCTAGGTCTCTTGTTATCCTAGGCCTCTGGTACATCATATAAACCGAGGCCAGACTAGTCGATAGATTATGACATTACTCATCATACCTCTAGGGTTTAGACCACAATATATGATCTCGAGGTAGATCAACTCTTGTAACCCCTATACTCATTAAAGTAAATCAAGCAGCATGTAGGGTATTATATCATCAAGAGAGCCCAAAGCTGGGTAAAATCCCGTGTTCATGTTACCATTGATCCTAAGACACACAGCTTGGGACCCCTACCCGAGATCCGCTGGTTTTGACACCGACACTGGCCATGTTCTAAAAGGGTCCTATTCATCGGGAGGGGTCTGGCGTACCGCAAAACCGAGGAAACGGACCTCCTACGGTCGAAACGGGGGTCCTGTTAATCGGGAGGGTTGTGGCGTACCGCAAAACGGACGAAACGGACTTGTGTTGGAGCGCTATGGTTGAAACGGGGGTCCTGTTCCTCGGGAGGGGTATGGCGTACCGCAAAACAAGACTCCACGGGATACTGTTCATCTCCACCGTCGACCTCCTCCAGCCTCCACGGGCTACTGTTCATCCACCGTCGAACTCCTCCAGCCTCCACCTACGACTGTTCATCCATGGGCTCCTGTTCATCCAGCCTCCACCATGCGCTACTCCACGGGCTACTGTTCAACCACCCCTCTCCACGGGCTCCTGTTCAACCACCCCTCCACGGGCAACTGTTCATCCACCCTCCACCATCTACTGTTCATCCAGCCCTTTACGGGGTCGTCCTGTTCATCCAGCCGTCCACGGGGTCCTGTTCATCTAGCCCCAACCGGCTCGATCGATCGGGGTCCTGTTCATCTAGAGGCAACGCCACGGGGTCTTTTTCATCCACCCCAACCGCGCACTGTTCATCCAAACCCCCCTCCCTCTGCAACATTAACTGCTCATCCAAACCCCGTGCAACGCTCACTATTCATCCAGAGGTAGCACCGATCGGCTTCAGTTAGTAGCAGTAGCGAAGGAATCGCTCGATCGCTCAGGTTCAGTAACACGTAGCCTGCAGTGCAATCGCTCAGGTATAGTTAGGCGACGCCTCACTCGGGTTCAGTTAGAGCCCAACGCCTGCACACACGCACGTACGTGTATGAGAGAAACGCGCATCGCTCGGCCCCCAACCACCCACCATAACCGGGAACTCACCGAAATTTTCCTCGCCCTCGCTTCTACCACGATTTTTTCTGTCATGGACAGCCCAAAGAATGTCATGCAGAAGCGTCTCCAGCCCGCCCAGGATGAAAAGCCCATTTTCTGTCATGATTTTTTTCATAGAAGTAGTAGCCCACCACATCTATGATGATACCGGGTTGTATCACAATTATCGTCATAGAAGTGTCATAAGTATGACAGAAAAAAATTCGTTCGGCCCAAAATGTCACGGATGTTTCTTTTTTTTTGTAGTGTGGGTCTCCTCCCTCGCTATCGATGACGGCCTAAACGCTTCCCTCCTCCCCTTCACCGGTGGAGGGGGGTACATACGGATCTATAAACAACGGTGAGGATAGAAAGACAGTGTTTTTTGAAGGGAGAAAGACAGTGTTACCACCGCTATCTTGTTTAGATCTGGAGAGGATGAGCATGTGTTAATAGGGCAACCCTAGCAAGCAAGTGTGGAGGCTCCAGCCTATATATACGTAGTGGGGTAGTTTTCCTTTTTCACTCCATCAAAACAATCGTTTAAAATTGTGTACTACTACATCCAGGTCACCATTTTTTTAGTTGTTGATTGTTTTTCGATATAGCTACATGCTTATTCCAAGTGGTGTTACGGTGTGCCAGGTTGCACTTTGTATCGTTCAAGTCTGGAACAAGTCCCTCCATTAAATGAACAACCACCCCTCGTAAAAATTGTGACCAAGCCCATGGCTAAAATTATAGGAACGTGGGTTGCCCCAACATGCATTATTATTTATATTTTCTACTCCCTCCATTCCTAAATATAAGTCTTTTTTATTAGCCACACCTAAGACAAGAATCTTTTATTAGCAGTGAACCCCACATGTCATAGACACAAAAAGCATGGCAAGATTCCCTTAGACAAGCCAAAGTCTGTCTAACAATTTGAGCAACTCAAGTTAGGCAAGTGTGGCAAGTGTGGGAAAAATAATGTGGCAACATAAGACAAACATAGTCACAATCCAAACAGCCCGGTAATTTTTTGTGACATGCATGAACATTTGGTTAGTTAAATTTATAGTCAAAAATTGGCAAGGTGCATCAAATCAACACATGCAAGTATCAAAAGGAAAGTCACGTCATGCATGCATGCATTGTACTCCCTCTGTTTCCAAATATAAGTCTTTTTAGAGATTGCAACAAGTGAATACATATGAAGCAAAATGAGTGAATCTACACCCTAAAATATGTCTATATACATCCATATGTTGTAGTCAAATTGAAATGTCTGAAAAGACTTATATCGAGTGAAGTGCTTTGATGTGTTGTGTAAGTAATGCATCGGTAAACGCAAATTAATGAAATATATCGAGTGCAGTGCTTTGATGTGTCGCGTCAATTCATACAAGACCGAGAAGTTTGATTACTACAATGCCCTCTCCCTCGCAGACTGAGCTCCGGTGCCTAAACTGCACCTGCCTTTGGCTGCATGACAGGTGGGAAACCCACCTGTTGGGCCGCCTGTCATAGACGTAAAGGCAGGAGCAGTAAGTCAATGAAGCTGCGTCCCTCCCTCGCGCATGAGCATGGTGGCTGGCAGGACTAGTAGAACCTTTCGCTACACGCTATTCCTCCCGCACGAGGTGGACAGACATGCAGCAGTTGATTCGATACTGTAGAAGTAGTAGTAACATCATTGTTCGTCTTCTCGAAGAGGCGAAGAGCCAAACGCAACCCGAACGTGGCAGTTGTGAACGCTCGCGTAGCAGTCTTTGCGTAGGGGTGGGGCGTGGTGCGGTGACTTGGAGCATGCATATAGCCAGGCTCTTGCATGAGACAAAATTCCTATTTTAGCCCACTATTGTAGTACTAGTACTCACTAGTATAGCCCTTTAAACCGAAAAGGAGTATTTGCCTTTCTAGAGATTTCAACAAGTGACTAGACTACACCGCATGCAGTACTCCCTCCCTTCCGGTTTATAGGGCTCAAATCTCAAATCTCATCAACCAAGGCATTTTTTGATTGGAGGAATGTATCTTGTACTTTACAAAACTACCCTAATTAAACTCATGCATTAATTACATAGTTCTCTCGTTTTCCTCTCAACCTTGGTCACTATGCACAATATTGAGCACTCCTATATGACTAGCCGCTCTATCTACATGCGGGACATAAAAGCATCTGGGCTCGCATGCCATCCGCCAAATCACAGTGAGGTGCTACAGTCGAGACTCACCGGTCATCCCGGTGAGGCCGTCATGACCCGTCATATCACAAAACCCACACCTTTGCCAGCAATGGTAAAGTGGCCTCGAAGTTGGACTGGACGAAGCAACCATCATTTCACTGGAATGCTCGTTGAAGCCCTTTCTCCCCTTTCTTGAAGAAAACCTCACTCTAGGCTACTCACTTCTGCCATTTTTCTTCTGTACCGATGAAGGAAAGGTGGGCGAATCACATTATATTGCTATATTTTCATTCCAAGAACCTTCTTTTTACGAAGCACTGACCGACTCTCACAGCCTATTCTTTTCCCGTTTTCATTGCGATTGTGATTTCCTTTCAATTGCTTTTTGTTTGTAAGTTCGTTGATGGATCCTGGAGCACTAGGCAAAGAGTTACCGATGGACAACCCACTGGAGACAGCGACCTCTACGAAGCAAGCACCAACCAACGAGTTGCTCATGTTGGCGGGCCAACCCATGGAGACGAAGAACTCCAAGAAACAAGCACTAGCCAAAGAGTTGACGACGTTGGCGGACGAACTCCTCAAAGAAAGTTGGAAGAACAGCAAGGGCCCCACCGTGCCTACCCTAGAAACTCTAATGGCCACCTATGCGAGGCTCAAGGCCAAGTTTGAGAGGTAGTCGCCGTTGAGAAGCAATATTTCCATGGCAAGGTGATGGCCCCCATCGAGGGCGAGGAAATGGCCCCTGGAGGGATGGGATCCCCCGGTGAGCTACACAAGGTAAAAAATAATGGCTTACCATAGTTTTGGTTTTTGATTATTTGCAATGTGCTTGCTCATATGTTAGGGTTGTGCAGGTGGCGGTGGACATCCTTGATGATTCTGATGTCACGGCCCGTCCTGTGGATTACGCCCTAGAGATTGTTTTCGAAGTTGCAGTCCGTCCTGTTGACATTGCCCCGGAGATCGATTCCGATGCCGCTGTCCATCATGTGGACATCGCCCCAGAGATCGATTCCGATGTCGCGGTCAGTTCTATGGACATCACCCCAGAGATCAATTCCCATGTCGTTGTCCATGTTGTGGTCATTTCCCAAGAGATCAATGACAAGAAATAGTTGGTCACGCTAATCCTTCAGGGTAGTTTGCATTGACCTGTGTTTAATTACCAGAATGATGCGTGTTCTCAAACCATCTTAGGGCTAGTGCACTGTCTTGTGTGGGCGGTAGTTGCTACTTTTGTCTGATAGTGAATCATGCGAACCCTCTCCGAGTTATAGAAACAGATGTATCCTCACCAGCTTTTGATGTAATATATGGCATGCTTAGATGTAAGTTTGAATTATTTATCATATCAGCAGGGCTTGTTTGACGATTCTTGGCGTTAGTAGGCTAGCTATTGTGCGAGCTATAGTACTTGCAAAACACTCACCAAAGAGAAACGTTGGGGCTGATGAGCTCGTGGTACACTTATACTTATCCGTCATCGATCGGCCAATAGCCCAAGCTCCTAAAATTTTAGGCTTAGTCGACACAGATATATTCAGGCCTCATCTGGTTCATAGGGTAGGAAAATCGTACCAAAAGTATAGAGACGTACAAAACAAAATCATAGCAGTACAGAAACGTACTCCCTCCGTTCCAAAAGAGATTACCTAGGCGGGCTAGTTTGGTCTAGTGGGTTTCAGTGATATGACGTGGTACAGTGTCATCCAGCATTCGCTTGTGGTAGCAGTATTGCGGGTATAGTAAGTTTTCTTGAAGAAGCGGAATTCAACGAAGTCATGATGGTTCCTTTGTCTGACCAATATACCATGGGAAAGGTTGGGCCTGCGATATGACCGGGGTAGACCAAGATAATTTTGTGCATGGCAGGTGGACCAGGATGGTCGACGTCCCACATGCCGGCGAATGAACGTATTCTTTCTGATATAGAGGACGACCAACGATTATTCATTGTTTATTTTTTGATGAAAGCTATCATCTCCACTGTTAGGATGGAGGAGTGTGAAACACGACAGCCCAGTGAACTAGGCATGTGCACCACTCCATCCTTCCTCATGTAATACTACCATACTGTTGACTATAAGGTTGGATTTAAGGTTACAAATTTTTCTCACTTTCTCTCTATCAATTTCCTCTCAAATGTTTTTACCTTTCTTTTTTAGACACAATTGTTTTTTATGCCTCTTTTCTTTAGAATTAGTTTTTTTATACCTAGGAGCACGTCTAGAGACAGGCTCTTGCAGAGCCCACTTCTTGACTTTGTCAAATGCCTCTCTCTCCTCCACATAAGCAGGCTTATAGCCCAGTATTTTAATGGTACTACTTGTTGTGCATGCATGCGGTGGGCAGCTGGCGTCTAAGGGGGGAGCGCGCGTGGGGAGGTGGGGGGGTCTGGTGGGCCGGGGTGGTCAAAAGCAGGCTTGGAAGCGGTCCGGACTCCCGCATGGCCCACCTCACATTATCACCATATATTTCTTGGATTCCGTGCGCGACGGGCGGGAGATCTCTTCTCGCTCCCCCGTCTCTCTCTTCTCAGCTGACGTCCGCTGAGAGATTAGATTTCGGCTATCGGCGGTTTATTCAATTGCAGTCCCACATGTCAGTGAAATTGGAAGACAACGTGTGTCCCCTTTGGTGAGCGGCGTGCGAGCCGGACTGTCGGGCGTGCGATGCATATGAGTCATAAGTGTGCCTCCTTTTCCTTTATAACTTGCAAAGCGTAAGATTTTCGTGCGATTGATCGATAGAAATCCAAAACAAAATAACGAGGGAGGTGCTTTACCACACGTTAGGCGGGCTAGTTTGAGTGATATGACATGCTACAGTGCCGTCCACTTGCTCCATTTTCATGTAAGCAAGAGTTTACACTCTTACATGGGAGGAGGGCGAAACATGGCGGGTCTGATTTTGATAGAGGGATAATTGTTCCCTGCCAAATAATGGAGCACTATTAGCGATTATAGAATGATAGTTGGGGCATCTCCAGCGCTAGCCCACAAATTTACACTGACTTCTGTCCGAGGACACCGATGGATGCCATCCGATGCAGCCCGCATACCTTTCGACAACTATATGAACTAATCAGATGGAATTCATGCAAACAAAGCAAATTTCAAATTAACCAGATGAAATTCATTACATTTAAAAAACTTTTCCTACAAACTGGATGAAATTCATTACTTATTTCACACAAACCGTACTAAAACCTACTGTAAACCTAATCAACGATCGCCGGCACCCGACCACCATGTCCGGCAATGAACCCGAGAAAGCAGGCCATTGCCTTTGCCTCCTCCTCATCTGCCTCAATAACCTCCTCCTCTGGAGCACAAGGTTCTGAAGATTTCCGCCTCCATGTCGCCGTCAAGCGGCTAATCGGCCGTCGATGTTTACCCCACCAAGCTTGGCGTCAACTGAATGGAGTAGTGGTGGCCTTCCTGGGACCAGAGCGGTGGCGACCTACCGTGTACTACTCTTGCTCGCTACTGGCTGCGCCCGTGCTCACGTGCCGGCTTCGTGGTCGTGGCGGCGGAGGGCGGCCGGGGGGGTGCCGGCGATCTCCTTCGTGTGCTCCTATGATAGTACGTCGAAGAGAGCTTTGGAACGCGCCCAGAGTGGAGCCACTGATGTCCTTCTTATGCTCCTGCGACAGTACGTCCAAGAGAGCTTTGGAGTGCTAGGAGGCCATGGTTGGAGTGGTGCCGACAAAAGGAAGGGACCAGAGGAGAATGAGTGTGGGTCTTTGGCTATGGCTGGGAGCTGGGGCTCAAGTTAATATAGTGGGCAAATGGCAATGAGCCGTGGCAGACGGATGGACGGCTGGCGCCAGAGTAGGTTCGTAGGGCGTGAATGCTGGCACTGCTTCAGTGACTTAACTGTAGGTGCGTTGTGTTACTGACATGTGGACCCAACGGGCATCTGGCCCGTATGTCAGTGAGACACAACTGCACCTGTAGTTAAGTCTGGTCAATGCGGCATTGAAGTTCTGGAGAGACGGTGACCATTTCAGGCGGGAAGCGCGCGCTAGCGATGGAAGGGGTTTCGGTAGGCTAGGGTAGTCAGACGCTGGCGTGGTGGTAAAATGTGAACTCATGGATGACGAGCCTTTGAAGCATATGCGACACATATTGACAACCAGGCGTCCATGCAACCGCTCTTGACGCCAGCTAGCCTTCGACGACCACCATTAGACACCACACAACCATGCATAACTTATGAATAATGGACGAATCAGTCAGAAACACACTCGTGTGTAGTGGCACTATGATCGGTCGCTCATGATAGTACATACTCCGTCCCATAGTACCCTCTCTAGCTAGGTTGTTTTATAGATTGTTGTTGTGATGGACGATATACATGAGCAAGGCGCTCCCGAGTATGACCATTGGTGTTGAGCCAGGTGAATACATGCTCGGCGTTTGCGTAGGCCTCCATCAAACGTCTAAACAGTAATGTCAGGCACCGCCGGGGCACGCAGGTGATGGGCTCGCCGTTTGCGTTGCGCCATGAGCAGGACTTTGATTGAGAGGGCGACGTGCATGCATTATCATGGGTTGACAGCGTGAGCGTGAGTGTCTGATGCAAAGTATTTCATTTTCATTTGGATGACGAGTGTGCATTGTAGCGACGAGTCTGTGGTTTGATTCCCCACATACGCATAATTTTGGTTTTTATTTCTTTCTCCACCGACAGGTAGGCCCGCATAGATAGATAAAGAACACGAGATGATGAGGCGCATGCAGACTGTTTGACTGGTCAACCAGGAAAATACGGAGCTATACGCTAAGCCAGTGACCATATATTCACCATATCTCATATACAATGATCAAAGTGAGCTATCAAGACAAGTTCGATGACCGCCAATGCATTTTACTCAGTAATAAATGACCAGGATTGAAGGGGAATCCAAATTTCCTTTGTCTTCTGTCCTTGAGCTCTTAACAAACCAATGCACTATAAGGTTGTCCGGCCACTCCACCCCAGAGCTCTCACCAAGCGTCGTTCATGCCACCGCACCGCACACTAACCGGCAAGGAAGCGACGGCATCCCACCGTGCCGAGTTCCTCGCCGCCCACGACCACACACAAAATGGTAGGGAAGCGATGGCATCCCGCCGTGCCGAGTTCATCGCCGCTCGCAACCTCACACCTATGTGGGCGGAATTTGAAGCTGCCAATGCCGATTGGGTGGTAGAGCAAGAGGCGGCCAAAGCCACACAAAGGGAGCGGAAAAGTCAGAAAGCACTGAAGAAAAGAGAGGCCAGCCACCGCAAGAAAGAAGAGGACGCACGCGCTGCTGCGGAGAGGTCGGAGGAGATCCAAGCACGATGGGGTGTCGCCGACAAAGCTGGGAAGGAGAACAACGGCGTCTGGCCAGCATGTGAGAAGTAGTAGTACTAGTTAGTTAGTGTGTGTGTCCGTGTCTGAGTACGAGCAGGTACCAGTACTACTAGTTAGTACTGTAGTTTTTAGAGCAAACTACCAGTACATTAGCCTAGACTCGATGGAAAAATTCCTATCCTATGCATCAAATGGCATCTCTTTCTCTATAGGAATTGAGATGCATGTCATCTCAATTCCTATGATTTTCATATTCCTATAAAATTCCTATCCTATGATTGAAAGGAGGCCTCTGTTGGAGTAACTACTGTAGCTAGCAGTACTGTTGGTACAGTAGTTTTCTTCAAGAAGCGGAATTCAACAAAGTCATGATGGTTCCTTCGTCTGAGAAACTTCATAGTGGGAAAGGTTGGGCCTGTGATTTGATGGATCATTAGTCATTATTACAATGGCGCGACGACCAGGGTGACTCTCCCTTGGAGTTCTACGTGCATGGCAAGTGGACCAGGATGGTCGACGTCCCACATGTTGGCGAAAGGAAGTAATCTTTCCGATTTCGAGGAGCCAGGAAACCGCGTCGTATAGTATCACTGCTGATTTATATTTATTTTTTATTTCTGATGAATGCTAGCGTTTCAACTCTGACGACGAAGAGTGCCAAATACGGCACTGATACGTCTCCAACGTATCTATAATTTTTGATTGTTCCATGCTATTATATTACCCCTTTTGGATGTTTATGGCCTTTATTTTACACATTTATATCATTTTGGGACTAACCTACTAACCGGAGGCCCAACCCGTATTGATGTTTTTTTTGCCTATTTCAGTATTTCGAAGAAAAGGAATATCAAACGGAGTCCAAACGGAATGAAACCTTCGGAAGCATGATTTTTGGAACGAACATGATCCAGGGGACTTGGAGTGCAAGTCAAGAAGCAGCCGAGGCGGCCACGAGAGGGTAGGGCGCCCCCCCCCTATAGGGCGCGCCCCCTGTCTCATGGGCCCCTCGGGCGGCCACTCACATACTTCTTCCTCCTATATAAGCCTATGTACCCCGAAAACATCCAGGGAGCACTCGAAACACAATTTCCGCCGCCGTAACCTTCTGTATCCGCGAGATCCCATCTTGGAGCCTTCACCGGCGCTCTGCCGGAGGGGGAATCGACCAGGGTGGGCTTCTACATCAACACCATAGCCCCTTCGATGATTTGTGAGTAGTTTACCACAGACCTTCGGGTCCATAGTTATTAGCTAGATGGCTTCTTCTCTCTTTTTGGATCTCAATACAATGTTCTCCCCCTCTCTTGTGGAGATCTATTCGATGTAAACTCTTTTTGTGGTGTGTTTGTCGAGATCCGATGAATTGTGGGTTTATGATCAAGTTTATCTATGAATAATATTTTAATCTTCTCTAAATTCTTTTATGTATGATTGAGTTATCTTTGCAAGTCTCTTTGAATTATCATTTTGGTTTGGCCTACTAGATTAATCTTTCTTTCCATGGGAGAAGTGCTTAGCTTTGGGTTCAATCTTGCGGTGTCCTTACCCAGTGAAAGAAAGGGTTGCAAGGCACGTATTGTATTGTTGCCATCGAGGATAAAAAGATGGGGTTTATATCATATTGCATGAGTTTATCCCTCTACATCATGTCATCTTGCTTAATGTGTTACTCTATTCTTTTTTAACTTAATACTCTAGATGCAGGCAGGAGTCGGTCGATGTGTGGAGTAATAGTAGTAGATGCAGGCAGGAGTCGGTCTACTTGTTGTGGACGTGATGCCTAGATAATCTCATAACTATTCGCTTTTCTATCAATTGCTCGACAGTAATTTGTTCACCCACCGTAATACTTATGCTATCTTGAGAGAAGCCTCTAGTGAAACCTATGCCCCCCCGGGTCTATCTCTTATCATATTTGCTTCCAATCTACTTTTATTTGCATCTTTACTTTTTGCATCTATATTATAAAATACCAAAAATATATTTATCTTATCATACTATCTCTATTAGATCTCACTTTCGCAAGTGGCCGTGAAGGGATTGACAACCCCTTTATTGCGTTGGTTGCGAGTTCTTCATTTGTTTGTGTAGGTGCGTGGGACTTTTGAGGAGCCTCCTACTGGATTGATACCTTGGTTCTCAAAAACTGAGGGAAATACTTACGCTACTATTGCTGCATCACCCTTTCCTCTTCAAGGAAAACCAACGCAAGCTCAAGACGTAGCAAGAAGGATTTTTGGCGCCGTTGTCGGGGAGGTCTTTGCTCAAGTCAAGACATACCAAGTACCCATCACAAACCTATCTCCCTCGCATTTACATTATTTGCCATTTGCCTCTCGTTTTCCTCTCCCCCACTTCACCCTTGCCGTTTTATTTGCCCTCTCTTTCCCAATCTCCTCTCTCTTTTCGCTTGCCTTTTTCTGTTTGCTTGTGTGCCTATTTGACCCTATTGCTTTTCCTAAGAGTACCGACCTCCTTCTTAGAAGGATGGATGAGATTGAATGAAATATTAGAAACTTTATGAATTTGCAATTTGAGCACAATCATTTCTTCGGAAAAGAGCTTAAAGAACAAAAAGGGTTTTTTGAGTTTTATGAATAAGGAGCTTGATGATATGGACAAAAAAATTTATGGTGTGAGCTCTGAAATTACCCGGCTTGGGAATGCTATGGCCAAGATTTCTGATAAGCAAGCCACCTTAGTCAATAAGATGGCTGCCAAACCAGAAAAGTTAGATGAAAATAATGATGAGGATCTTAAAGTTATTAATGTGTATCCTATTAGATCTTTGTTTTGCAATATGAATCTTGATAATAATGGTACTGAATATGAGTCAACTTTACCTAGAAGGCGTCCCAAAAATTTGGAGTTTTTAGATCTTAATGCTAAATTTGGTAAAAGTGGGATTGGAAAGATCATGACTTTAAATAGTATTGAACCCACTATCTCGGATTTCAAGGAATTTGATTATGATAATTGTTCTTTACAAAGTTGTATTTCCTTGTTGCAATCCGTTGTTAATTCTCCTCATGCTTATAGTCAAAATAAAGCTTTTACCAAACATATCGTTGATGCCTTGTTGCGATCTTATGATGAAAAACTTAATTTGGAAGTTTCTATACCTAGAAAACTTAATGATGAGTGGGAACCTACTATAAAAATTAGAATTAAAGATCATGAGTGTTTTTCTTTGTGTGATTTGGGTGCTAGTGTTTCCACGATTCCAAAAACTTTATGTGATATTCTAGGTTTCCATGATCTTGATGATTGCTCTTTAAATTTGCACCTTGTGGATTCCACCATTAAAAAGCCAATGGGAAGGATCAATGATGTTCTCATTGTTGCAAATAGAAATTTGGTGCCCGTAGATTTTATCGTTCTTGATATAGATTGCAATATTTCTTGCCCTATTATTCTTGGTAGACCTTTCCTTAGAACGATTGGTGCAATTATTGATATAAAGGAAGGGAATATTAGATTTCAATTTCCATTAAAGAAAGGCATGGAGCACTTTCCAAGAAAGAAAGTCAAATTACCTTATGAATCTATCATGCGAGCTACTTATGAATCAAGTGCCAAAGATGGCACTACTTAGATCTATCTTTGCTTTTATTCCTCGCTAGGGGCGTTAAACGAAAGCGCTAGTTGGGAGGCAACCCAATTTTCTTTGTGTTTTTTGTTTTTGTTCCTGTTTAGTAATAAATTTTGCATCTACTTTCTGTTTAGATGTGTTTTTATCTTTTAATTAGTGTTTGTGCCAAGTAGAACCTATAGGATAAACTATGATGATAGTTGATTTGATTCTGCTGAAAAACAGAAACTTTGCGCTCACGAGAAAAAATTCAATAAATCACAGAAACATGATTTTGCATTGATTCGTTTTGCTGCTGATCAATAAACAAATTTTCCAGTACGTCCTATTTTGGTAGGATTTTTAGAGTTCCAGAAGTTTGCATTAGTTACAGATTGCTACATACTGTTCTGTTTTTGATAGATTCTGTTTTTCGTCTATTGTTTGCTTATTTTGATGCATCTATGGCTAGTATGTAAGGGTATGAACCATAGAGAACATGGAATACAGTAGGTTTAATAACCATATAAATAAATAATGAGTTCATTACAGTACCTTATGTGGTGGTTTTGTTTTCTTTCACTAACGGAGCTTATATGATTTCCTGTTGAGTTTTGTGTTGTGAAGTTTTCAAGTTTTGGGTAAAGCTTTTATGGACTATGGAATAAGGAGTGGCAAGATCCTAAGCTTGGGGATGCCCATGGCACCCCAAGATATTCAAGATTAGCCAAAAGCCTAAGCTTGGGGATGCCCCATGAAGGCATCCCCTCTTTCGTGTTCGTTCATTGGTAACTTTACTTGGAGCTATATTTTTATTTGCCACATGATATGTGTTTTGCTTGGAGCGTCGTGTATTATATTAGTCTTTGCTTTTTAGTTTACCACAATCATCCTTTCTGTACACACCTTTTGGGAGAAGCCTATTTGATTAGAATTTATTAGAATTTGCTATGTGCTTCACTTATCTTTTGAGCTTGATAGTTTTTGCTCTAGTGCTTCACTTATATCTTTTAGAGCACGGAGGTGGCTTGATTTTATAGAAATTGTTAGTCTCTCATGCTTCACTTATATTATTTTGAGAGTCTTTTAGAACAGAATGGTATTTGCTTGGTTATAAAATTGGTCCTAGAATGGTAGGCATCCAAGTTGGGTATAATAAAAAACTATCATAGGAAGTGAATTGGATGCTATGATCAATTTGATACTTGATAATTGTTTTGAGATATGGAGGTAGTAATATTAAAGTCATGCTAGTTGGGTGATTACGAATTTAAAGAATGCTTGTGTTGAAGTTAGCAAATCCCGTAGCATGCACGTATGGTTAAAGTTGTGTAACAAATTTGAAACATGAAGTGTACCTGGCTTGTGCATCCTTATGAGTGGCGGTCGGGGACGAGCGATGGTCTTTTCCTACCAATCTATCCCCCTAGGAGCATGCGCGTCGTGCTTGATTTTTGATGACTTCTAAATTTTTGCAATAAGTATATGAGTTATTTTGACTAATGTTGAGTCCATGGATTATACGCACTTTTACCTTTCCACTATTGCTAGCCTCTTCGGTACCATGCATTGCCCTTTCTCACCTTGAGAGTTAGTGCAAACTTCGCCGGTGCTTCCAAACCCCGTGATACGATACGCTCTATCACACATAAACCTCCTTATATGTTCCTCAAAACAGCCACCATACCTACCTATTATGGCATTTCCATAGCAACTTTCCACTAAAATACCAAAAATATATTTATCTCTTATCATATTTGCTTTCAATCTACTTTTATTTGCATCTTTACTTTTTGCATCTATATATAAAATACCAAAAATATATTTATCTTATCATACTATCTCTATTAGATCTCACTTTCGCAAGTGGCCATGAAGGGATTGACAACCCCTTTATTGTGTTGGTTGCAAGTTCTTTGTTTGTTTGTGTAGGTGCGTGGGACTTTTGAGGAGCCTCCTACTGGATTGATACCTTGGTTCTCAAAAACTGAGGGAAATACTTACACTACTATTACTGCATCACCCTTTCCTCTTCAAGGAAAACCAACGCAAGCTCAAGATGTAGCAGGCACGTGCTAGATGTCCCACACGTTAGCGAAAGGAGTGGGACATAAACAACATGGTAGAGCCCAGCGCAAAAAAACAGCGTGGTAGAGCATCTCCACTTCTTCCACTTTTGGGTCGGAGACCACATGTAGTAGTACTAGTGGTATGAATGACACAAAGTGCGACCCGTAGAGAAATACAAGTCTAGTTGGAAGGTTTCGCGGCATACACGTAAACAAATATAAAAGCTAATATGTGCCTCCAATTAATATAGTAGTAGTAGAGTACTTAGGCACGTACTCCATAACATCACCGTGCATTGCACGTACAAAATTTAGTGGTACGTAGTAAGACATAAATGCCTATATTCCACGCATGTTCATACTATTTATGCCTTTCGACTTCATTTACTGTGCTACATTACTTAGGCTTGTACGTCCACTCCTGGGTACATGTCCGTCTCGTAGTTCCAGTCCCACGTGTTCTTCATATAGATGGAATGATCCTTGCATGACACGTGCACCTTGATGCTAGATATCTCGCGTGTTGGAAAAAGGATGAACAAAGCTCACGTCAAAAAATAGAGTGGAAGAACATAGATTCCCGACGACCGAGAAGGAGCAAGGAACCTCATGGTGGAGCGTCTGCACTCATAAAATTTTATATTATTCAGCGATATAAAATCAACCAATCATCTCCAAAGTGTACTGGAAGAGTACGAAACACGGCAGCCCAGTGTAGTTACATCATACTAGTACATGGCTAACCCACGCTATCACCATATTTCTTGGCTTCCGTGCGACACCTAGCTCTAGTAATCCAGCAGCCCGTATCCCTTCCCGCTCCTCGTCTCTCTCAAAGTGCGGCGGGCTGGCGTTTTTGCCGTCTATTGAGGTCGGTTAACTCATCACATGCTAGCGACATGCCAAGAGCATTCTAAAAAAATAGTAATGTACTCTATTGTTATGCCAAGAAGAGGAAGCGCTTTGACCGACGGACCAAACGGGACAGGCGTGTCATGCCATGAGTGAGTCCAGTTTCTCGTTTTGAACTCGTTTAGAACACTTGGTTTTGACTATTGATAAGATTTTATATAGGGCCTAATGTATTCTTCGAGGATGCCTTTGACTATTGATGATCCTTTCACGTTCCGTTTAAAAAAAAGATCCTTTCACTTATGAATTTGACTGTATGCTTTGAGAAACTTCATGTCATATACTGCTCCTATTTGGATAATTTAACTTAGCTAGAGGTTAGACTAACTCATGACTAACCCTGAACTAACTGTAGCCAAAGACATGTTTGGGTGACAGGGTTAGATTGACACTAAATGCACTTGATGGAGAGAGAAAAGTGATTTTTCAGTGGGCCCAATGAGAACTATCTCCAGTTAGCACCTCTTGGGTGGGATAGTTTTTTTTTGGTTGGTTCGGTGCAACTTGCTCCAATTTAACCATCATGCTTGGAAACTTTAGGGCTATTTGAGCCCCGACTAGCTCAAACTAACTCTAACCCATGGATCCAAACAGGGCCTATGGCCAGCCTCGATGCGGAGCAGTTGAGTGCACCAGGAAGCGGCGCTCTCTCGGCTGTCATGCTGCTTCAAAGCCGACGCCACTGAGAGGTCGCCTCCGCTCTGGCCGGGCATTAATGCGGCACTGACGCTCCAGGGCGACACTGACCGTTTCACGCAGGAAGCGGGGGCTGGCAAGGGAGTATTGGTTTTGAACCGTTTCAGGTGTAGTACTGGTAGTTTGCAAAACTACTCAATTATTGCACTTCGTTTCCTAAGAAATTGTGACAAAAAACGCTACTCCACAGCCCGCTTCCCTTCCCCATCCTCTTCCACTGCCCGCGCACGTCCGCAGGAAGCGACCGGTCAACCCTTATATAGGAGTGCTAGAAAAAAAGATGCATGCATGACCATTAAAATTTCCAGATTAAAGCGCCGCTCCGGCGGGAGTATGGTGTATGTTGTTAGCTTCGGCCGGGCCATGGCTAATGGGTGACGGCAACCAAAGAAGATGTGGTGGGAGGGGAATGAATGCATCTACTGTTTGGGTTCGCCATCCGCTTAAATAAATGCGCACCATCACATGTACCCGCGGGTGCACAAATTGTAACATATGTGTCTGCTTAAGTGGGTGTCATGTAACTGGTGTGTGTGTGAGAGAGATTATGAGAGATAGAGTTCGTGTGTGTGACTCTACTCTGCGGACATCTACTCAACCTTTTGCATCGGGATATAAGTATAATGGTATTATACTTTAGCTAGTGATTTGTGTGGCCATGTTAACGTGGTTGTGTAAAAAAAATGTCACATCCTGCTCGTGGTTTGCGTTATATAATTACAAGCAAGATGCTCATGCATTGCACGGAACATCAATATGCATTTTTACAAAACACCTGTTGTGATTGACCCATGCAGGAGTAATCCCATGTGTAAAAACTAACGATATCTCGAGAATTTTATCAGAAAACTGGTATCTCGAGAATGTCATCGAAAAAATGAAAGATGAGAGATAAGATGAGGAGGAGTGGAGCGTGGTGGTGACTGGTGGCCGGACAGGGCGGAGGCATGGGGATGGACGGCGCCAGAAGGCGGTAGCGGCCACCATGCTAGATTGTTCTAGAGACTTCCTTTTTTAATTGCTCAGCAATGAGGTTGTGGGAGATAAGGATGTGGAGAGAGGTGCGGGTATCTTTTGTAAAATTATCATAGCTTGCTTTCTATCCGTCAGATATAGATCAGACGGTCTATATTTCAAGGTGGCAGGCACACCATCATCACCAACTCGGTTTTTTATAAGGGTAGAGATGATAAGTTTGCTAACTACTAAAGTAAAGTGGAATTTGTCCATGTTATATAAGTAAATTAAGGTGATTGTTTATCATACGGGTAAGGTTGGATGAAGGGTAGTAGGAACAAATGCTCCGCCTAAAGCATGTGTGTGTGAGACGGAGTCTTAGTGTGTGTGTGGGGTTGTGCGTGGCGTGTATGTGTGTGAGAGAGAGAGAGATGGAGTCTTAGTGTGTGTGTGATGGAGTCTTAGTGTGTGTGTGTGTGTGTGTGTGTGTGATGGAGTCTTAGTGTGTGTGTCGGGGGGTGGGGGTGGGTGGGTGCGTGCGTGTGTGTGTGTGTGTGTGTTTGTGTGTGTGTCGCGGGGTCCTCGGTGGCGGATGTAATTTAAGTGTGCGTGGCTTCATCGTAGAGAGGTGATGTGTATGGCAGAGGCCACCGACGATGGGGTGGGAGAGAGAAAAGGCCCGTAGAGAGGGGAGAGAACGTGTGTGCGCATGAGAGGAGTCGACATCGAGAGAACGCGTTTGTTCAAGAGACACCGAGGAAGACTACTATATATCGATGGTGCATGTAGGCGGGAATTAAAAGAAGGGATGGTCTTATTGGGTTCGGGGATATAGGGGAAGAGTGAGAGGGGGGCAGCTAGAAGGAGATTGTTAAGTGTGAGTGTGTGTTTTACCCATCCAGGCGGAAGATATGTGCACACAAGAAGAGAACGATTCGATGTGGCGTTAGGGTTGAGGGTAATTAACTATGTATGGAGACATAGAGACCTTGAACGTGCATGTGCAAGAGGTATACATGTATACGTGGGATGTGTGTCTGTGCGTGTGCATGATCGAGATAAAAGAAAGAAGACATAAGTCATAAGATCAACGACATGGGAGAGATGGATTGGTATGAAAATATGCATGCATGTGAGAGTGCAGGGAAGAAGGCCCGATAATTGAGCATGTGTTTTTGTCTTTAAGAGATAGTGGCGAGGGCTGGAGCATGCATCTATGGCGAGTATAGGGAGTGAGACACCACGACTGTGCAAAAGAGATCAACCTATAAATGCATGTATGGAGAGACATATATAGTGTGGGTGATAGGAAGCAAGACTGTGTGCGGGAAAGAAATGTTGACGGAGAAACTACAGATAGATACAGAGATGGGGATGCTAGCTAGAGAGACATCCCCTGTTTGAGTGTTGGAGATGACCGCCGGGTGGTTCAGTGGGTGAAGTTATGTGTGTGTGAGATAAAGATAAAAAGAGGGCACTTGACTGCATGTAGAGAGAAACATATGTAGTGTGCGTGATAGGAAGCAAGAGTGAGGGCGAAAAAGAAGGTTGATGGAGAAATAGATAAATAGAAAGATAAATATGATAGCTAGTGTGTGTTAGAGATAGGAGTCGAGTGGATCAGAAGGCTGAGTTATGTTTGTGGGTGTGAGAGACATAGAGAGAGGGTGCATGTGAGTCACATGCAAACAAATATCAGAGAGAAATGAGATCCCGAGAGACGGAGTTTTGTGTCTACGAGAGAGAAAGATATTTCACAACGAGAGTGATAGCAAGAGAGACATATGAGGGAACGCAAGATATCTCTAGGGAGAGAGAGTGTGTGTGAGTGACATACAAGAGAATGGTGGAGAAATATGAGACCCTGGGAGACAGAATTAATGTCTAAACGGGATTACACTATATGTTTCATGTGTGAAACACATTATACATGTTTGAGAAGTAAAAAAATCCGCATGAAACACACATTAATTGGAGACAGTTAGCGAGGAATGCATACATTGGATTTCAACATAATATGGTTTCAAATATTTGAAAATCCAAACTGATGGATACAGCCTTATGAATCTGACATCATGCCATTTGTAAACCATATTTATGTATAAAGGGTGTTGTGCTTTTGAAAGTATATATAAAAAATGATGTATATAGAATTTTATTCCAATCGAAAATGGATCCTGCCTGAAAAAAATAGAATACAACCGGGATTCGAATTCAGTTGGCATGATAAACATGCACTCTGCAAAATTTGAACGAAGCGGGGAAAGTCACAGTAACCGCCCGAAACCAAAATCTGCGAGATGGAAATTACTACTGCCTATTGCTGCCATGCAAAGCCTATGTGCTCGATTTCTATAGGTTTCCATAGGGGTAGATTTGTAATTTCACTCAAACGTGACATAATCGCCTCTCACCCGGATTCATACACGGTGGGCACCAAAACACAGTGTCTCCTCAGCCGAAATCGACTGCCTCCCCGATTCATACACGGTGGGCGCCAAAAACAATCTCTTGTCGGCAAATATTCGGTGTATGTGAGATTATCGTCATATCCCCAACCGACTAATATTGTTGTGATGTAGGAAATTTGAAACGGGGGCTAAGTTTGTAAATTTCCGCGATTTGAGACAAGCGCGCCCTGAAGACATGGTTCCCCACTTCCCTCTCTACCTCCATTTCCCCATTTGTACTACGTGGGCGCCAAAACACCCTTTCCTCTCCACCCCAGCCTCCTCTATCCGCCACCCCATCCACCGCCGTCCTCCTCCACCATGCCGGAGCTGATACCCCGACACCGCCGTCCATTACAAGAGATTGACCGCTCTCATCCACGGCTTCAGACCAGGATCCTTGCATCCCTTCCTCTCGCTTCATCCCCACCGTCGTCCACCTTGCCGGTGCCGCTCCTACGACCACCTCATCCACCGCACCCTGCCGCCACCGTCTACCCTCCTAGATCCGCTTCCACGCTGTCAATAGCCATCGCTACCATAGCACCGTCAAAATCTCAGCAGATGCATACACGGCGCCGCACCAGAGGCGGTACTCTTTCGTATCTGCTCAATTTATTTATCACAGCAAGAAAATAGATCGCCACTGTTTTACTCTGATTTCTTGTCCATCACTTACTTGCTAGTTGAAAGCAAACATTGGTTGCAAAGTTGCCTTTGTCCGGTTTGCACCTTCAGATCCGCCATGGCACGCTCAACACTATACTCCCAATGCTTATGGTTTTCCCCTTTTATATTCCACACTAGTTAAATCACATTAGACTAAATTTCAAAATTGGTTCAGTCGATTTTTCAAAGCTCGCCGAAGTTCGCCGTTGTGAAGGAAGGGGCTCGGGTGGGGATGGTGGTTGTGGGGGCGGTGGTGGGGCCTCGCCGAACAAAGAAAACTCAACACGGGCAGGGGCAAGGGTGGGGGGTGCGGGTGGTGGAGGAACACAGGCGGTGGGGGCCGGTGGTCCGGCCGGCGGACCGTGCGGTGTTCTGTATGGGAACAATCAGAGACGAGGAAGAAGAAGGGCTAGGAGACATAGGATCTTCATCCAATTGCCTGAAATGGTCGACTGACCCAAATGACAAAAGTCACGCGACTTGCATGCATACATGCCTTTATATTCAGTACCATCATCTTACACTACAAAAAAAGACACATCCGTGACATTTTGGGCCAAATGAATTTTTTTCTGTCATACTTATGACACTTCTATGACGATAATTGTGACAAAACCCGGTATCATCATAGGTGTGGTGGGCTCCTACTTCTATGACAAAAAATCACGACAAGAAATGGGCTTTTCGTCCTGGGCGGGACGGAGACGCGGATGCATGACATTCTTTGGGCCGTCCATGACAGAAAAAACCTTGGTAGAAGCGAGGGCGAGGAAAATATCGGGGTGTTCCCGGTTACGGTGGGTGGTCGGTGCCGAGCGATGCACGGAGGTTTGTGCGTTTCTCTCTTACACGCACGCGCGTGGGTGCGGGGAGTTGGGCTCTAACTGAACCCGAGCAAGGCGTTCGCATACTGAACCCGAGAGATTGCACTGCAGTCTATGCGTTACTGAACCAGAGCGATCGATCGATGGCTGTTAACTGGACCAGATCAAGCGATTCCTTTGCTACTGCTGCTAACTAAAGCAGATCGATGATGTCTCTGGATGAACAGTGAGCGTTGCTGGGGTGGGGGGGTTGGATGAATTGTTTCCGGTGCGGGTGGATGAACAGGACCCCGTGGTGTTGCCTCTGGATGAACAGGATCCCGATTAATCGAGCCGGCTGGGGCTAGATGAACAGGACCCCGTGGAGGGCTGGATGAATAGGACGACCCCGTGGAGGGCTGGATGAATAGTAGAAGGTGGAGGGATGGATGAACAGTAGCCCGTGGAGGGGTGGTTGAACAGGAGCCCGTGGAGAGGGGTGGTTGAACAGTAGCCGGTGGAGTAGCGCGCGGTGGAGGCTAGATGAACAGGAGCCCGTGGATGAACAGTCACAGGTGGAGGATTGAGGAGGTCGACGATGGATGAACAGTAGACCGTGGAGGCTGGAGGAGGTCGATGGTGGAGATGAACAGTATCTCATGGAGTCCCGTTTTGCGTTACACCACACCCCTCCCGATGAACAGGACCCCCGTTTTGACCGTAGTGCTCCAACACAAGTCTGTTTCCTCTGTTTTGAGGTACGCCACACCCCTCCCAATCAATAGGACCCCGTTTCAACCGTAGGAAGTCCAACACAAGTCCATTTCCTCTGTTTTGCAGTATGCCAGACCCCTCCCGATGAACAGGATCCCGTTTTGAACGTGGCCGGTCGAACACAAGGCCGTTTCCTCCATTTTGTGGTACGCCCAGCCTCGTTTCCATCGGTTGTTCCGTCCAAGCCCTCCCGATGAACATGTCAATGCATTCCATTCCGACCCAGCCGGTTTGCTCCCCCATGAACACGACGACGACGCTGTTTCTCCGTTCCGACCCAGCGATGTACACAAGTCCTGGCCGTATGTATGCGCGAGTAGGCGTTCGAGACCCCGCCTGTATGTATGTACGTGGCCGTATTTTCTTTCTTGCACACTAGACGCTGTACGTACGTGTACATGCTACATGCGTGCCTCTACTATGACACGTGCATGCCTCTACATCGACCAGTATGTACGCGAACATTCGCGACCAGAATGACAACGCTACGTACGCTTCGACCAGGTGGGTCCCGACTGTCCGGCACTTCCTTGGGTGCGAAGATGTAGATCGTGGGTCCCATCAGTCAGGGCGGCAAATCATATTTTTTTTTCCTAGACGCACTTCCTTGCGTGCGAAGATGTAGCTGGTAGGTCCCAGCAGTCAGGGTGGAACGTTTTTTCACGAAATACGGTTGTCCGTCTGTGGGTCCCTACTGTCAGGTGGAGGAATCATTACTTTTTGTGTAATAAGGAGGCACTTCCTTCCTGCGGCCGTGGACCCAACTGTCAGCCTCTCCACGTACAGTACTCTTCTGATGGAAGTCGGTCATTGACCACATTGACCACGCCGCGCCGAGAGCACCAAGGCGGTGGACGATGGCGAGGCCTAGGAAGGGGACGACGCGAAGGCGAGAATACGCGGCAGTGGATGCCCACGCGGAGAGGAGTACGAGGGTTCACTGGTTCGGCTGTGATGTGAGGCTGCCGTCGCCACAGAATAACAGGGGGTGTGGGTGAGTAGAGGGATGGCCTGGCCAGGGGTGGGAGTAGTAGGGGGCGGTGAGGCCTCCGCGGCATCACAGCCAGCCACGGGAGGTAGGAGCATGCGGCACGACCGGTGCTGGTTTGGGCGGCTGGAGCAAGAAGACCAGAGGTTGAAGAAGCACTATGGCTGTTGGATGAACGTCATACGGTAACTAGAGCTAGAATCGTTCATATTGACTAAATTGACAAAGCCCTCCGTCCCCGTCAACTTGGTTGGCCCACAAGTCAGCTACCCACCATGCTGGGTTCTAGCTGGCAGGGGGAGTATTCATTTTTTTGTGAGTAATAAGGAGGCACTTCCTTGCAGGGGAAGATAGATGTTGGGTCTGACCTGTCAGCGGGGGGCACATTTTTTTGCGAAATACAGCGGCCCTTCCGGTGGGTCCCAGATGTTAGGTGGAGGAATCATTATTTTGCACGTAACAAGGAGGCATTTCCTTGTGTGTGGCCGTGGACCTAGCTCAGCCTCTCCACGTATAGTCCACGTCCGATGGATGTAATTTGTTGACCATGTTGACCAGGCCGCATCGAGAGCACCATGGCGGTGGATGATGGTGAGTCCTAGGAAGGGAACGACATGGAGCCGGAGAAGAGTCGACAATGGTTGCCCATGCGGTGGGGAGTACGAGGGTTTACTGGTCCGGCTGCCGTCGCGGGAAAATAACAGGAGGTGTGGGTGAGTAGAGGAATGGCCTGGCCAGCAATGGAGTAGGGTGGGGCGGTGCGGCTTATGCGGCAGCACAGCCGGCCACGGGAGGCGGGAGCAGGAAGTCCCACCGGCGCTGGTTTGGGCGGCTGGAGCAAGAATATTAGATATTGAAGAAGCAGCATGGCTGTTGGATTAACATCCAACGGTCACTGCTGCTAGAATCGTTTGTGGACTAAGTTGACAAAGCCTTTCGTACACGTCAACCAAGTAGAACCACAAGTCAGCCTCCAAATCTGTCCCAAACAGCATACAACCCCAAATTTTTAGCCAGATTCAAATTAATTTTGAAACAAAATATACCTTAATTTAAATTAAGTGAAATTTTGCCCGCACAAAAACAGTGAAATTTAAAATATCAAAATCTAAAATAAAAAAAATATTTTGATTGCATGTTTGCTGTATTTTTTTCATTTTACAGCCCATTTATTATTACTTATAGCCCATTTCTTATTACTTAAAGCCCATTTTCTGGGCAAAATGCATCCCTCCTCATCTTGAAAGATTTCCGGCCTAGCAGGGCCTAGAAACACTGGGGATAGTAGGGGGCGGTGAGGCCTCCGCGGTAGCAAGGCTGCCCACGGGAGGCAGGAGCATGCGGCACGACCGACGCTGCTTTGTGCGGCTGGAGCAAGAAGACTTGAGGTTGAAGAGGCACTACGGCCCTTGGATGGACATCGTATAGTCACTGGAGCTAGAATCGTTCATATTGACTAAGTTGACAAAGCCCTCCGTCCCCGTCAACTTAGTAGGCCCACAAGTTAGCATCCCACCAAGGTGGGTCCCAGCTAGCAGTGGGAGTATACATTTTTTCTGCATAATAAGGAGGCACTTCCGGTGGGTCCGAGCTGATAGCAGGGGGAACATTTTTTCATGAAATACGGTGGCCCGTCCGGTGGGTCCCAACAGTCAGGGGGGAAATGTTTTTTTCGCAAAATACGGTGGCCCGTCCAGTGGGTCCCTGCTTTCAAGTGGAGGAATCATTATTTTCCTCGTAACAAGGAGGAACTTCCTTACTGCGGCCGTGGACCCAGCTGTCAGCCTCTCCACGTACAGTACACTTCCGATGGAAGTCGTTCCTTGACCACATTAACCAAGACACGTTCCGTTGCATGCATGCGTCCATGGGTGTGGTGCGTCCCCACTGTCAGCCTCTCACGTACAGTCATCTTTCGACGACTCTCGATTGTTGACCACACCGTACCGAGCGAACCAAGGCCGGTGGACGACGGCGAGGCCCTAGACTGGAACGACCCGGACATGGGGAAGACGGGGGAATGAAGTCGCAGATGGAGAGGAGTGGGAAACTTGATTGGTTCGGGTGCGCGGCTGTTGGATTAACATCCAACGGTCCAGCTGCTAGAATCATTTGTTGATTAAGTTGACAAAGCGCTGCGTACACGTCTGCTTAGTAGGCCCACAAGTCAGGCACCAAATCTGACGGGTCCCAGCTGTCAATGGGAGGAATAATTTTTTTCGCATAACAAGGAGGCACTTCCTTCCGTGCGAAGATACATTCGGTGGGTCCCAGCTGTCAGGTGGAGAAAACATTTTTTCAGCTTAATAAGGAGAAACTTTCCTTGCATGTGACCATGGACCTCGTGGGTCCCAGCCGTCAGGCTCTCCATGTACAGTCCTCTTCCGATGACTCTCGTTTGTTGACCATGCCGCACCAAGCGCAATGAGGCGGTGGACGACGGCGAGGCCCCCGGAGGGAACGACTCGGAGATGGGAAGACGTGGCAGTGGAGTCGTAGATTGAGAGGAGGAGAATGGCTATAACTGGTTCTAGTGTGGCGTGGGGCTGCAGTCAGTGGAGAATAACAGGAGGTGTGGAGGGGTGGAGGGATAGCCCGACCGTCGGTGGGGAAGCGCTTCGCAGCGATGCATGCTAAGCAGAGCTGCTAGCCGCCGGAGGCCGGACCAGGCGGTCCCGGCGACGCTGGAGGAAGAGGACAAGAGATTGAAGGTGCATGCCGGCCCATGTTTTCTAGAATGTACAGTCCATTTGCTTGGCTCAGTGAACAAATAATTTCCCGTCAATGCGACCCATTTATATTTGCTAAGAAATCCCAGACCATTTGCACTTCCTTGAAATACACGAATTAGCTGGGCTCGTTATATATATAATGTTATGTTAGAAGGAGCAATTAATATCAAAAAATAAACCGGAGAGGCACATTATATATATATATATATATAATTAACAAATAAGCGAGTTATTGCTCAAAATAAAAATAAGCGCGTTATTGTTAGATTCGTCCTTAAAATCTTCGCAAGCTTTTGTACGCAATCACCAGGATTTTCCTTGCGTGTGAGTCAAAAACAACCAGGATTTTCCTTGCCAACTTCTGTTAAACATTTACTTTTATGAGTTGATAACACGTGGGATGTTTTTATAATGTATATATAAGTCTCTATAAAATATACAATAATAGTAATAATATAAATATATATAATGTGGTTAGAACGGAAAACATAAATTGGACACAACATTATTATTCTTATATATAGATAAATAGAACAGAGACCTGCGTTTTATTAAAAAATACATTGGGCTGCCGATCTTTAAGAAAAAGCCCATAGGCCGGGATGGAACTCAAAAAATAAGTTGAAACCACTGTCTCCGTATGTCGTGGGCTACACATGTTAAAATAGAAAACCTAGGCCTAGCTGATACTTGTCCGCCCTTTGGAAAAAAATGATACCAGATCGCCGAGCGAGCTGGATTAAAGAGGGGGCCGGCGGCACGACTGAAGAAGCACATCAGGAGCGAATTTTTTTCTTTAGTGGATGGCTCTCAATGGAGTTTTTTTACTTGCCTCTGCACCATACAACTTGTATTTTTACTTGCCTCTGCACCATACAACTTGTATTAAAGAGGGGGCCGGCTGGACAACCTACAGAAACCAGCACTCGATTTTTCATCAAGCCCCCAAAACAACGCAGTACTATGTTTGTTTTGAGGCCGAAAACATTACGGTAGGGGTTGAGTGGGGGAGGGGGGAAGACAGAGCAAAAACATTAAAAAGAGCTGATGCGCCGTTGCTACCCTAACAAAGCAGGTGCAATTCTTCTCGGGAAGAAGGTGTGCTGTTGACACCCAAACGTCACATACCCCACCGTAGGCATAATAACAAGTTCACACACAAGTAAAACGGAGAAGGTAAACATTCATATCAAACTCAGGTTCACAAGACATGTTCATATTCATAGCCAACATTCACTATCAACAACTCAAAAGATTCATATATACACAAGTTCAACATGTCTATGCATCCAAATGATTGATAGATCACATGACAATATTCATAGATAATTCACAAAAAGATTCAGATATACACATGTTCAGTATGTTTATGCATCCAAATGATTGAGATCACAACCAATATGATCCATGGACGAACTTTAATTACCTAGGGTACACACTGGTAAATGGTGTCCAGTCGGAGGTACTTCTTGCTAAAATTAATGCTTGTACGAGTAAACTTTCGAGTACATAAGAGGCAGCACAAATAACCTCAACTTTGCTTGTAGGTTTATCCTCAAATAGTGGCCTCGTGCCGAGGGAGGTTTGAGAAACTTGGCCAGTACTTTCATCCAACTAGTTTACTGGCTCATCTTGGTCTTGTAGCTCGCCAAAATTCTACATTGCAGACGAGAAAGGAGGCGGTTGAGAAAATGAGCCACCCAAATTTTTTGTGCAGTTCAACTGAAATGGAGCATCCTTGGCGTACAGACTAATTAAGTGCCAGATGAATATACGCGTCAATGAACTTGTCTGGAATCTTTAGACTCCATGCCATACAGTTCGCTACCATATCTGCCGATAACCAAAAGGCACAAGTTGGGACCAAAGACTGGACTTTGTTTTTCTGGGGTATGCGCCAAACAATATTTTTGGCGTTCACTCTCCTAATACTTGGAGTTTGACAACTGGTTGCCGCCGGTTGATACTCAAATGAATATAGGCACTTCTTGTCAACATCGATGCTTGTCTGAGTGAACTTTGGAGTACATAGCAGCGGCATAACTGTTTGTCCATCTGATATTTTTGTGCAGTTCTTCTGAAATCACCCAATGCAATGATTTGCCTACGAGTTCAGGCTCCAAGTTACTCCTTTATAAAATCGGTAAACAGTAACACAATACCAAATTACGAATACATGACAAGCACAATAATCAGGATAAAGACCAGTACCGACCTGTGTGAGGTAGCATATCAAATAATATTTCTTTGACTGGAAGCTGAGATAAGCGAAGCGGCTGATAGCAAAGGAGGAAAGCAGGCCCAAATTAGTGACTGACAGGAAAGGACGGAAGTTGTCGAGGCAATGAAGCACCCAACGTTTTTGTGCAATTCCACCAAAATTGAGCATCCGTGTTGGCACATATATTGAGAGAGTGAGATTACTGTAATAGTGGGACTAGTTGATGAAACATACACTAACAAATAGAAGCACCCTCATTATCTTAATGGGTAAAGTTAGCAACATAGAAGTCTTGCTTAAAAAGAGGAATTAGTTTATTTAATCAGTGCCAACTAGCTCAACACTCAAAGCATTGCCATATATCGTAGGTTGCAAAACTTTAACGTGCAAAGATAAAGAAGTTTCTCATGACAGTCGCATGATACAGATAGAGATGATAGCAAACTAATATGGATGAAGGCCTTAGGACCGTACCAACCTAAGGAAAAGAGCTTATTCATGTAGTATCATAAGAGATGATAAAGCACTCACTGGAATCACTCAATAATATATATTTTTGTCCACTTCAAATGTATGGTTGAAATCACTCTTGTTTCCAGTGTTGAGATTATATCGAAAGATTATCAAGAACTTCCAGCAGAGTTAAAGCACTGGCTGGGATAGTGTTCATTGTATTGTTTTGTGTAGTTCCACTAAAATGTATGATTGGCACAACATGATCCCTATTTGCTCAAGTAGGAACAAGGTGAAAACTTCATTAGCTTAGTGAGAAAGGATAGAAAGATATTAGCATATTACTCTAACAGTAGCATCAAATTCATGATGGACAATATGCAAAACGTTTCCTCATTGAACCAATGGCAATAAAAAACAATAACACTATTATGTCATGACACTAATAATATTCCCTCCCTGCTCCACCACATGATTCACCTCCATAGACAAACATACACATGTACATGATTCAGCATAGGGTGCCACTAAAGATTTGTTTAACTCCGACAGGAAAATTAGGCAGCAATAAATTAGTGGTACTTAAGTACTCCTAATTAATTAAGTGAGACAGCAGAAGTCTAAGGGCTCCCTGGAGGATCATCTCACATGTAAGGTAGTCGTTGCCTGAGCCCTTGAATGGCCTCGACTGAGGCCTCTGGATTCAGCAAGATCTCCTTGGCACTGTTTATTCTTCTTCTTCTTCCTCTTCACGCTCTGTTTCTCTTTCTCCTCACCAGTTGGTGAAACCAAGTACATGATTGGCCTTCCAGTTCAGAATTGGTTTTGTCAGTGAGGGAGTACAAGTGTACTAGTAAAAATAGCATTATTTTCTCATGGAAGTCGCAAAAAAGAGATGAACACATGTATTAAATATCATACTTACATAAAGGAAGGTTATGGAGCCAATATGGATGATGAGGATTGGAACACAGATCTCCCTTTGTGCAGTTCCACCAAAAGGAACCAACTGTTCCATTCTGACATTCCAGATAAACATCACAAAACTCACTTCTTTTAAGAAGAGTTTTGTGCAGTGCACCAAAAGTTCACAACATCAACCAGGTGAAATGGATATCCCTGTTTGCACAAAAAGCTATAGAGGAAACAGTCAGAGTCTCAAACAATTACAAGCAAAAAGATTTGGCTAAACTTGTCATGGCTTATAACAGTGGCATGGCTTCATTTTACCAGGGGCATTAGATTAAGAACAACTAAATATTTGGTATAAGGGCTTGGGACAGTGGGTGCATCAGCAGTCTAGGACCATGTGGGGGAGTCCTGGATTAAGGGGTCCTTGGAAAGCCGGACTATATAATTTAGCCGGACTATTGGACTATGAAGATAAAGGACAAAATACTTCGTCCCATGTCCGAATGGGACTCTCCTTTGCGTGGGAGACAAGCTTGGCGATTTGGATATGTAGATTTCCTTCTCTATAACCAACTCTGTGTAAACCCTAGCCCCCTCCGATGTCTATATAAACCGAAGGGTTTAGTCTGTAGGACAAGAAAAATCATAATCATAGGCCAGCTACTAGGGTTAGCCTCTACGATCTCATGGTAGATCAACTCTTGTAATACTCATATCATCAAGATCAATCAAGCAGGAAGTAGGGTATTACCTCTATAGAGAGGGCCCGAACCTGGGTAAACATCATGTCCCCCACCTCCTGTTACCATTATCCTTAGACGCACAGTTCGGGACCCCCTACCCTAGATCCGCTGGTTTTGACACCGACATTGGTGCTTTCATTAAGAGTTCCACTTTGTCGTCATCTAAGGTTTGATGGCTCCTTCGGTTATCAACGACCCAACCCAGGGTGAGATCTTTCTCCCCGGGAAGATCTTCGTATCCGGCAGCTTCGCACTGCGTGCCAACTAGCTTGGCCATCTGGAGCAGATCGACAGCTACGCCCCTGGCCATAAGGTCAGGATTGGAAACTTGAACTATACTACCGACATCTGCGTTGACTTTATCTTCGACGGATTCGAGCCCATAACAGCCACGCCCAGCCGCCATGATGAGCATGACTTAGATATACCATCTGGTCATACTCAGAGGACGGCATTTGTGACTCTCTTGGCCCTAGATCCAGAGCAGAATGCGCCGCCCGGGGATGGGGTGCTAGACCCCGCCGTGGAAGCCGCATACTTAACAGCGCTTGAGACGAACACAGATCCAACCTCTGACGAGGCTTGTGTCATCGGACCCTCAGACTCATCTCCAGATAGGGGTTCCGAACCGCGTGTATCTGCGCCCACTGAATCCAACTGGGCACCAATCCTGGAGTTTACCTCCGCAGACACTTCCAACACTCGCCCATGGGCAACATGTTAAACTCTTTGAAATTCCTTTCCTTGGAAGGGAATTCTTGGCCGAACTATCTGCGACTTGAGCGGTAAGCGGATGACGAACTTCGTTACCCACCCATCACCCACTTGATAGCCATTGTCGATGATCTAACCAACAAGCTTCCGAAGACATCGACGGTATGGACAACGATGCAGAAGAAGAACAGGAACCACCGCCCACAGGGTGCTGGACAGCCACCTCCGTATATGACATATACATGGTGGATACACCTAAGGACAACAATGGCGAGGACAAAAAGGACCCAGTTGAGGATAAGCCTCCTGAGAAGCAGCCGAGGCGCCGACGTCGGCGACGCCGTTCTAAACCTCGCCATGGTAAAAATAGCGATACCGGCACAAGACATAATACCCTGGACAACGCCGAAGACAATGAAGACCCCGCAGACCCAGCCATGAAGCAGGACGAGCAGGGAGACAGCGAGCACAGTACGAGGCCGTTGTTCGATCATAGTGATGCCGAAGATACCACTTATCAACATGTCTCCGAAGAAGAGGACAGTCTGGATGACGACACATTCATCATCCCCGATACACAAGTGGAATGAGAACGCCTCCAATAGAGGCTTATCGCCACTGCAAGGAGCTTGAAGAAGCAGAAGCAACGGCTTAAGGCCGCACAGGATATGCTCGATGATAGATGGAACGAAGTGCTCGACACTGGGGAAAAATACGGCGACAATCGCCAAACAAAGAGCTATCCCAAACGCAAACTACTGCCCGAATTCAACGATGAGGCTATAGTGCCCATACCACCGAATAATCGCACGGCCGACCAACCGGACCAACCACCTCTATTCGAGATAGAGCGGCTAACGACGCCGCACACAAATCCGTACCCCCTCTTGATAAGAAAGGGAGGTAGAAACCCAGAACCAGCAACATGATTTACATGAGGACCGGGACAAAGGGGCTGGCATAACAAGGTCCATCTATGGATCTCAAGAACGTGCTCCCACGCAGGATCATGACCATCAAAACAAATATGTCGGTCACTCTCTAGTTCGGAACCAACAACGAACACTACAATCGTCGGACTCACGCCACGACATAACCAAATACAGGGGCGCTGCCCATCCCCTATGCTTCACCGATGAGGTGCTGGATCATGAATTTCCAGCAGGGTTTAAATGCGTAAACATCGAAACATACGACGGAACGACAGACCCCGCAGTCTAGATAGAAGACCTTATTCTTGACATCCACATGGCTCGTGGAGATTATCTCCACGCCATCAAATACTTACCTCTCAAGCTCAAAGGGCCAGCTCGGCACTGGCTGAAAAGCCTCACCAAAAATTCTATAGGAAGCTGGGAGGAGCTCGAGGATGCTTTCAGGGCAAATTTTCAAGGGACCTATGTCCGACCTCCGGATGCAGACGATCTAAGTCACATAACCCAACAACCCGGAGAGTCAGCCCATAAGCTTTGGAACAGATTTCTGAATAAGAAAAACCAAATCCTCGACTATCCGGACGCCGAAGCCTTAGAAGCCTTCAAGCACAGTGTTCGGGACGAATGGCTCACCAGACACCTCGGCCAGGAAAAGCCAAGGACAATGGCAGCTCTAACCACCCTCTTGACCCGCTTTTGCACAGGTGAGGATAGTTGGTTGGCCCGTAGCAGCACCAGCGACCCAGGCACATCCAAAATCAGGGATGGCAATGGAAAACCACGACGCAATAAAAACAAACATCAAAACAATGAAGATAGCCCAGAAAATACAGCGGCAAACGACGGATTTAGGGGCTCTAAACTTGGTCAACAGAAAAAACCATTTAAAGGCAGCAGAGAAGGTCCATCCATCCTAGATAAAATTCTAGACAGGTCTTGCTAGCTTAATGGCACCCCCGATAAGCCAGCTAATCACACCAACAGAGAATGTTGGGTCTTTAAGCAGGCCAGCAATCTCAATGCCGAACACAAAGGGAAGTTACCGCAAAGTGAAGACAAGGACGAATCTCGCCAGCCGAACGCAGGGGGACAGAGAAAATTTCCCCCAGAGGTAAAAGTAGTGAACATGATTTACGTCACTCACCTCCCAAAGAGGGAGCACAACCGCGCCCTTCGGGACGTATATGCTGTAGAGCCCGTTTCCCCCAAATTCAACCCATGATCGGCCTATCCGATCACCTTTGATCGCAGGGATCATCCCACTAGTATCCGTCATAGGGCCTCGACTGGCTTAGTGCTCGACCCAATAATTAACGGATACCACCTCACCCGAGTCCTCCTGGACGGCGGCAGTAGTCTCAATCTGATATATCATGACACTGTCCGCAAGATGGGGATAGACCCATCAAGAATTAAGCAAAGCAGGAGTACCTTTAAAGGAGTGATACCAGGCATAGAGGCCCGATGCATTGGCTCTCTGACGTTGGAATTTGTATTCGGTTCTCCCGATAACTTCTGCAACAAAGAACTAATCTTTGGCACTGCTCCGTTCCGAAGCGGTTACCATGCACTACTTGGAAGAACGGCATTTGCCCGCTTCAATGCAGTCCTGCATTATGCTTCTCTTAAACTCAAGATGCCCGGTCCATGTGGCGTTATCATAATCAACGAAATATGGAGTGTTCTCTTTGTACGAAAGAATATGTGGCGGCTCTAGCAGTCGAACCATGGAGTGATCTCTTCAAACCGAACAACTCAGTGGTCTTCGAGACCGCGGACTCAACTAGACGTGTTCGGCGCACACCTAGGTGTAGCAGCTCAGATAAACATGACCTTGATTAGCGGCCATACCCCCACAAGAACAGACCATAAGAAGACTGTACATGTCTCCATGTACATATAAATAGGAATTCAAAACCCCTTGTGTGGTGTGTGGGGCCGCTCGCATATAAAAGGTCCATAGTTCGGCTTGAACCTATTCGGACTCAAGAAGTTATATCTTCATGATTCATTAAAACAAACCAATTTTACTCACGGTCACACCAGATTCTTTCAGCTGGTTTTCTTCTTTGATCTCAGATGGCCTCCACTCTATACCCCTCAAGAATACGTCGCAACAGAGATAAAGGCGCAGACGTGCAGCAGGGCCCCGTTCCAAGGTTTCTTTTTAGATTAAGCTCCTGCATAAACCTTTTTATTATCTCGTGTTCTTTAATACCCTCCCGACACTTAAAAAAGTTGTGGGTGAGCTTATGGTTTGCCGCACTTAAATCGAAGTTACAAACGCAGTAGCCAGTGTGTTTTTTGAGATCTATGCTCTCACCACAGACGCTCTTTTGTCACGCCTGATTGTCGCACGTACCTTGAAATCCAGGGTTTATTGCCAGGGGCTATAATTCAGCCCGGTATATATTGCAAAGTCCGGATACCTTCGGGAGCGTTCGGCGTCGTGAGTTTGGCCTTATATGCATCAGCTCTGAATCATGTCTTTGGTCAAATGTTGGGTTTTCCCAGCTCCCGTGTTTTGCTACCTTATGTTCTGCTCTATCGGCTAAGGTGGCACAGGGACTACTGCGATTGTGCCCTGGTTCATCCGGATGAGTACCTCAGTAGAGAAAGCCGAAAACTAACTGTCATGATACAGTGAGAGACTGGTCAACCACTCGATGACTCAACGGAATCCTCGCGATTCCTTCGCATTAACGAAGGACCGGATTCCCGGTCATGTATGTAAACGCACCATATTCGGATAAAAACGCAGACATACAAGGGGTTATATAATAGCCCCACCGTCAAACTCCTATGGCTAAGTGAAAGTGTTAAAGCTCTATAGTTCGATTGCCTTGTTCGCCGCACTATCACCTCCTTAAACGGACCAAGACGTTGGATCAAGTGTGACTACGTGTTTTTGGCCGAACACCCCCGTGTTATACGCAAGGGGGCTGAAGCCGACGACTGCAATCTTTTAGGTTATATACACATATATACAAAAACGGTCGCATAGGAGGCACTAAAACACATTACAGGCAAAAGTATAAATGTAGCCTTTATTATTGAAAGCATTGTCTTTACAATTCGAATACATATCATTCGAACATGATATTTTTTGACCACTGAGCCTCTATTAAATGGGCACCCTCTAAGACTTCTTCAAAATAGTGCTCTGGCAGGTCATGCCTCCCGGGTGGACCCCGTGTTGCAATATCGGTGGCCTCCATCCTCGCCCAGTACGTCTTAACATGGGCGAGGGCCATCCGCGCACCCTCTATGCACGCCGACCGCTTGATAGCGTCGATATGCGGCACAGCACGAATAAATCGTTGCTCCAAACCAAAATAGCTACCCGGACTTGGTTCCTCCGGCCACAAGCGATCCACGACAGCCTTCATGGCAAGTCCGGATAACCTATGTAGCTCCGCCCATTCGGCCATCTACTCGTTCAACAACAGCGGACGCCTGGGCATGCTGACCTGCGACCAGAACAATCTTTCTGCTTCATGATTTTCTTGGTCTTGGAAGAACTGCATCGCATCGGCAGCACTCTTTGACAAGTTCAAGTACGCGTCTAACATAATTGTTCATCTTCTCGAAGAGGCGAAGAGCCAAGTGCAACCCAAACATGGCAGTTGCGAACGCTCGCGTGGCAGTCTTTGTGTATGGGTGGGGTGTGGTGTGGTGCCTTGGAGCACGCATATAACCAGGCTCTTGCATGAAACAAAATTGCTATTTGAGCCCACTATTGTAGTACTAGTACTTGCTAGTATAGCCCTTTAAACCGGAAAGGAGCATTTGCCTTTCTAGAGATTTTAGCAAGTGACTAGACTACACCGCATGCAGTACTCCCTCCCTTCCGGTTTATAGGGGTCAAATCAAAAATCTCATCAACCAAGGCATTTTACGATTGGAGGAATGTATCTCGTACTTTACAAAACTACCCTGATTAAACTCATGCATTAATTATGTAGTTCTCTCATTTTCCCTCCGCCTTGGTCGTGGTGCACAATATTGAGCACTCCTATATGACTAGCCACTCTATCTACATGCGGGACATCAAAGCATCCGGGCCCGCGTGCCATCCACCAAATCACAGCGACGTGCTACAGTCAAGACTCACCAGTCACCCAGTGTGGCCGTCATGACCCGTCATATCACAAAACCCACACCTTTACCAGAAGTGGTAAAGTGGCCTCGAAGTCGGACTGGACGAAGCAACCATCATTTCACTGGAACGCTCGTTGAAGCCCTTTCTCCCCTTTCTTGAAGAAAACCTCACTCCAGGCTACTCACTTTTGCCATTTTTCTTCTGTACCGATGAAGGAAAGGTGGGTGAATCAGTGATGCTGCTATATTTTCATTCCAAGAATCTTCTTTTTGTGAAGCACCGACCGATTCTCACAGCCTATTATTTTCCCGTTTTCATTGCGATTGTGGTTTCCTTTCGATTGCTTTTTGTTTGTCAGTTCATTGATGGATCCTGGAGCACTAGGCAAAGAGTTGTCGGCGGACAACCCACTGGAGACAGCGATCTCCAGGAAGTGAGCACCAACCAATGAGTTGACCATGTTGGCGGGCCAACCCATGGAGATGAACAAATCCAAGAAACAAGCACTGGCCAAAGAGTTGACGATGTTGGCGGATGAACTCCTAAAAGAAAGTTGGAAGAACAGCAAGGGCCCCACCGTGCCTACCCCAGAAACTCTGATGGCCACCTATGCGAGGCTCAAGGCCGAGTTTGAGGAGATAGTCGCCATTGAGAAGCAGTATTCCCCGGGCAAGGTGATGGTCCCCATTGAGGACGAGGAGATGGCCCCGGAGGGATGGGATCCCCTGGTGAGCTGCACAAGGTAAAAAAATAATGGCTTATTACCACAGTTGTAGTTTTTGATTATTTCCAATGTGCTTGCTAATATGTTTGGGTTGTGCAGGTGCTTGTGGACGTCCTTGATGATTCTGATGTCATGGCCCGTCCTGTGGACAATGCCCCAGAGATCGTTTTCGATGTCGCGGTCCATCCTGTTGGGATTGCCCGGAGATCGATTCCGATGCCGCTGTCCATCCTGTGGACATCGCCCCAGAGATCGATTCCGATGTCGTGATCAGTCATGTGGACATCGCCCCAGAGATCGATTCCCATGCCGCTGTCCGTGTTGTGGTCTTTGCCCGAGAGATCGATTACAAGAAATAGTTGGTCGCGTTTTTAATTACCAGAAAATGCGTGTTATCAAACCATCTTAGGGCTAGTGCACTATCTTCTGTGGGTGGTACTTGCTACTTTTGTTTGATAGTGAATCATGCGAACCCTCTCCGAGTTATGGAAACAGATGTATCCTCACCAGCTTTTGCTGTAATATATGGCATGCTTAGATGTAAGTTTCAACTGTTTATCATATCAGCAAGGCTTGTTTGATGATTCTTGGTGTTAGTAGGCTAGCTACTGTGCGAGCTATAGTACTTGCAAAACCCTCACCGAAGAGAAACGTTAGGGCTGATGAGCTCGTGGTACGCTTATACTTGTAGGCTTAGTCGACACAGATACATTCAGGCCTCATTTGGTTCGTAGGGTAGGAAAATCGTAGCAAAAGTACAGAGACGTACAACACAAAATCATAGCAGTACAGAGACATACTCCCTCCTTTCTAAAATAGATGACCTATAGGCAGGCTAGTTTGGCCTAGTGGTTTTTTTAGGATGGCCTAGTGGGTTTCAGTGATATAACGTGGTACAGTGCCTTCAAGTCTTCGCGTGTGGTAGCAGTATTGCGGGTACAGTAATTTTTCTTGAAGAAGCGGAATTCAACGAAGTCATGATGGTTCCTTCGTCAGACCAACTTACAATGGGAAAGGTTGGGCCTAAAATACGACCCGGGTAGACCAGGATAATTTTCTGCATGGCAGGTGGACTAGGATGGTCGACATCGCACATGTCGGCGAATGTAAGTATTCTTTCTGATATAGAGGACGAGCAACGAGTACTCATTGTTTATTTTTGATGAAAGCTATTGTCTCCACCGTTACGACGAAGGAGTGTGAAACACGGTATCCTAGTGAACTTGACATGTGCACCACTCCCTCCTTCCTCATGTAATACTACCATACTGTTGACTATAAGGTTACAACTTTTTCTCACTTTCTATCTATCTATTTCCTCTCAAATGTTTTTTACCTTTCTTTTTTAGACACAATTGTTTTTTATGCCTAGGAGCACGTGTAGAGACGGGCTCTTGCAGAGCCCACTCCTCGACTTTGTCAATGCCTCTATCTCCGCCACATAAGCGGGTACTAGTTGCTATGCATGCATGCGGCGGGCAGCTAGCGGCTGAGGGGGGAGCACACACGGGGAGGTGGGGGGCTTCTGGTGGGCCAGGGCGGTCAAAAGCGGGCTTGGAAGTGGTCCGGACTCCCGCATGGCCCACCTCACATTATCACCATATATTTCTTGGAGTCCGTGCACAGCGGGCGGGCGATCTCTTCTCCCTCCCCCATCTCTTTCTTCTCAGCTGACGCTCGCCGAGCGATTAGATTTCAGCTATCGACGGTTTATTCAATTGCAGTCCCACATGTCAGTGAAACTGCAAGACAACGTGTGTCCCCTCTGGTGAGCGGCGTGCGAGCCGGACTGTCGGGGGTGCGACGCGTACGAGTCATAAGTGTGCCGCCTTTTCCTTTAGAACTTGCAAAGCGTAACATTTTGTGCGATCGATTGATAGAAATCCAGAACAAAATGACGAGGGCGGTGCTTTCCCGCTCGTTAGGCGCGCTATTTTGAGTGATATGACGTGCTACAGTGTCGTCCACTTACTCCATTTTTATGTAAGCAAGAGTTTACACTCTTACGTGGGAGGAGTGCGAAACACCGCGGATCTGATTTTGATCGAGGGATAACTGTTCCCTACCAAATAATGGAGCACTGTTAGCGATTATAGCATGATAGTTAGGCCTTCCAAAGTGTGTTCGGTGCCACAACTCTAAAACGTATGACACGCACACCATGATGCCAGATGAAATAAATTTAGCACCGCCCGCACACTGTGAAATAATTGGGCATCGGTTGGAGGTCGGACTCATACATATAAACTATTACATACTAGTACGCAAGTACGTGCATAACATGTGCAAAGTTCAATTCGTGAATACAAATCTCCTATGCTGACTTTTCTTTTCAAAAAGAACTCCTTGAAAAGTCTGACAAATTAACAAATTTTATTTTGTTTGTATGTAAAGCTATCATGAGAGCTATCATAATTTCACTAATCATACACTGTGCAAAATTGAGAACACACAAATGTTGATGTTGTCCACCTCAGATATTAATGCAGTGTGATACTCTAACCATAAAATGACTTAACTATTGTACTACCATCTATGTTGTATTCCCTAAAAAATGTTGTTTCATGGACGGACGGGATGCAAATTATAGGCTATATAAAATCATGTCATGCCTTGGGACACATGCGAAGCCACACAGAGAAGGATAGAGATTTTTTTATTTTATTTGCGGGATGTCTGGCACTCTCGCGTGACTGCGAACTGTTGTGCTGCCGGTCAATGCTGGCAGCTGCTTCTATCAACGTGGCTGACCTTGCAGTGCACAAATGCAACGTCCTGCAATAAACAATTCAAGAGGGCCTGGATTTCTCCAGAATTAAGTGCAACTACACAGTGGGTACTGTAGATGCGGATCCATGCACTCTGGACCATAGGATTGACCCCATCGACGGCTAAAATTAATTCTTAGGCCTAGGTTTCAAATTTTCAAAACTGGTACACTATATAGTAGTATAGATATCAGCCACAGTTGCCGACTTTGTGGTCGTGGAGGTGGAGGGCGGTTGGGGGGGCGCCGGTGATCTCCTTCGTCTGCTCCTGCGACAGAACATCGAAGAGAGCTTTGGAGCGCACCCGGAGCGGAGCCACCGATGTCCCTCGTCTGTTCCTGCGACAGTACGTCCAAGAGAGCTTCGAAGCGCCAGGACGCCATGGTTGGAGTGGTGCCGACAGAAGGAAGGGATAGGAGGAGAACGAGTGTGGGTCTTTGGCTATGGCTGGGAGCTCGGGCTCAAGTTAATATAGCGGGCGAATGGCAATAAGCCATGGCAGAGGGACGGACGGCTGGTGCCAGAGTAGGTTCGTCGGGCGTGAATGCGGACACTGCTTTAGTTACTTAACTGCAGGTACGTTGGGTTACTGACATGTGGGCCCAACGGGCAGCTGGCCCGCATGTCAGTGACACACCAACTGCAGCTACAGTTAAATCCGGTGAATGCAGCATTGACATTCTGGAGAGACAGTGACCGTTTCAGGAGGGAAGCGCGCGCTAGCGATGGAAGGGGTTTCGGTAGGCCAGGGCGGTCAGACGCTGGCGTGGTGGTAAAGTGTGAACTCATGGATGACGAGCCTTTAAAGCATATGCAGCACGTATTGACAACCAGGCGTCCATGCAACCGCTCTTGTCGCTAGCTAGCCTTTGACGACCACCATTAGACACCACACAACCATGCATAACTTATGAATAATGGATGAATTGATCAGACACACACTCGTGTGCAGTGGCACTAAGATCGGTCGCTCACGATAGTACATACTCTGTACCATAGTACCCTATCTAGCTAGGCTGTTTTATAGATTGTCATTGTGATGGAGATGTACATGAGCAAGGCGCTCCAGTATGACTGTTGGTGTTGAGCCACATGAATACATGCTCGGCGTTCGCGTAGGCCTCCATCAAACATCTAAACAGTAATGTCAGGCACCACCGGGGTGCGCAGGTGATGGGCTCGCCGTTTGCGTTGCGCCATGAGCAGGACTTTGATTGAGAGGGTGACGTGCATGCATTAGCATGCTTTGACAACATGATGTGAGTGTCTGACACAAAGTATTTCATTTTCATTTGGTTGACGAGTGTGCGTTGCAGCGATGAGTCCGTGGTTTGATTCCCCACATACGCATAATTTTGGTTTTTATTTCTTTCTCCACTAACAGGTAGGACCGTGTAGATAGATAATGAACACGAGTTGATGAGGCGCATGCAGACTGTTTGACTGGTTAACCAGACAAATACGGTGCAATACGCTGAGCCAGTGACCGTATAATCACCATATCTCGTATACAATGATCAAAGTGAGCTATCAAGACAAGTTCAATGACCGCTAATGCATTTTACTCGGTAATAAATGATGAGGATCGAAGGGGAATCCAAATTTCCTTTGTCTTGTGTCTTTGAGCTCTTGACAAACCAATGCACTATACGGTTGTCCGGCCACTCCACCCTAGAGGTCTCACCAAGCGTCATTCATGCCACTGCGTCGCACACTAACCTGTAAGGAAGCCATGGCATCCCGCCGTGCCGAGTTCCTCGCCGCCCATGACCACACACAAAATGGTAGGGAAGCGATGGCATCCCGCCGTGTCGAGTTCGTCGCCGCTCGCGACCTCACATCTATGTGGGAGGAATTTGAAGTTGCCAAGGCCGAATGGGCGGTAGAGCTAGAGGAGGCAAAAGCCACATAGACAGAGCAGAAAAGTCAGAAAGCACTCAAGAAAAGATAGGCCCGCTGCTGCAAGAAAGAAAAGGACACACGCGCTGCTGCGAAGAGGTCGGCGGAGATCCAAGCACGGTGGGGTGTCGCCGACAAAGCCGGGAAGGAGAACGACGGCGTCTGGCCAACATGTGAGAAGTAGTAGTACTAGTAGTTAGTGTGTGTGTCTGTGTCTGAGTACGAGCATGTACCAGTACAACTAGTTACTACTGTAGTTTTTAGAGCAAATTACCAGTACATTAGCCTAGACTCAATGGAAAAATTCATATCCTATGCACCAAATGGCATCTCTTTCTCTATAGGAATTGAGATGCATGTCATCTCACTTCCTATGATTTTCATATCCTATAAAATTCCTATCCTATGAACGAAAGGAGGCCTCTGTTGGAGTAACTACTATAGCTAGCAGTACTGCCGGTACAGTAGTTTTCTTCTAGAAGTAGAATTCAACGAAGTCATGATGGTTCCTTCGTCCGAGCAACTTCAAAGTGGGAAAGGTTGGGCCTGTGATTTGACGGCTCATTAGTCATTATTACTGTGGCGCGACGACCGGGGTGACTCTCCCTTGGAGTTCTGCGTGCATGGCAAGTGGACCAGGATGGTCGGCGTCCCACATGTTCGCAATCGGAAGTATTCTTTCCGATATCAAGGAGCAAGGAAACCGTGTGGTATAGTATCACTGCTGATTGGTTCTCAAAAAATAGTATCATTGCTGATTTATATTTATTTTTTATTTCTGATGAATGCTAGCATTTCAACTCTTACGATGAAGAGTGCCAAACACGGGACGTGCTGGATGTCCCACACGTCAGCGAAAGGAGTGGAACATGAACAATGTGGTAGAGCCCAGCGCAAAAAAAAACAGCGTGGTAGAGCATCTCCACTTCTTCCACTTCTGGGTCGAAGACCACACGTAGTAGTACTAGTGGTATGAACGATAGAAATTGCGACCCGGAGAGAAGGACACGTCTAGTTGCAAGGTCTCGGGGCTTACACGTAAACAAATATAAAAGCTAATATGTGCCTCCAACTAATATAGTAGTAGTAGAGTAGTTAGGCACGTACTCCATAACATCACCATGCATTGCACGTACAACATTTAGTGGTACTCCCTCCGTTCCAAATTACTCGTCGTGGTTTTAGTTCAAATTTGAACTAAAACCACGACGAGTAATTTGGAACGGAGGGAGTACGTAGTAAGAGACAAATGCCGCCCAAGAGTTCCCTTCTCGACCCACTTTTGGGTGTTTGGTAGAGTGTATGGAGGGTGCATGAGTCCACACTAGTTTAGCACAAATACACTAGAAGCATGCATGAAGAGAGCATGCATGAAGAGGGGTGTTGAGTTGAGCATGCATGAAGAGGGAACAACTATGCTGAGACGAGAACACAACCAAACACACCCTATATGCCATGCATGTTCATACCATTTGTGCCTTTGTACTTCACTTACTGCGCTGCATTACTCAGGTCCGTACGTCCACTCCTGGGTACATGTCCGTCTTGTAATTCCAGTCCCATGTGTTCTTCATATAGATGGAACGATCCTTGCATGACACATGCACCTTGATGCTAGATGTCTCGCGTGTTGGCAAAAGGATGAACAAAGATCATGTAAAAAATAGAGTGGAAGAACATAGATTCCCGACGACCGAGAAGGACCAAGGAACCTCGTGGTGGAGCGTCTGCATGCATAATATTTTATATTATCCAGTGATATAAAATCAACCAATCATCTCCATAGTGGACTGGAAGAGTACGACACACGGCAACCCAGTGTAGTTACATCATACTAGTACATGGCTAACCCATGCTATCACCATATTTCTTGGCATCCGTGCGACACCTATCTCAAGTAATCCAGCAGCCCGTATTGCTTCCCGCTCCTCGTCTCTCTCAAAGTGCCGCGGGCTGGCGTTTTTGCTGTCTATTGAGGTCGGTTAACTCATCACATGTTAGCGACATGCCAATAGCATAATAAAAAAATCCTTTCACATTCCGTTTTCAAAAAGAGAAAATCCTTTCACGTACGAATTTGATTGTATGCTTTGAGCAACTTGCATGTCCTATACTGCTCCTGTTTGGATACTCTAACTTAGCTAGAGGTTAGACTAACTCATGACTAACCCTGAACTAACTGAAGCCAAAGAGGTGTTTGGGTGATAGGGTTATATTGACAATAAATGTACTTCATGGAGAGAGAAAAGTGATTTTTCAGTGGTCCCAACGAGAACTATCTCCAGTTAGCACCTCTTGGGTGGGATAGTTTTTTTTGTGGGTTCGGTGCAACTTGCTCCAATTTAAACCCTCATGCTTGGATACTTTAGGGCTATTTGAGCCCCAACTAGCTCAAACTAACTCTAACCCATGGATCCAAACAGGGCCTATGGCCAGCCTCGACATAGGCAAGCGGCGCTCTCTCACCCGTCGCGCCGCTTCAAAGCTGGCGCCAGTGAGAGGCCGCCTCCGCTCTGGCCAGGCATTAATGCGGCACTGACGCTCCAAGGCGATGCTGACCGTTCCATGCAGAAAGCGCGCGCTGGCAAGGGGGTATAGGTTTTGAACCATTTTAGGTGAAGTACTGGTAGTTTGCAAAACAACTCAATTATTGCACTTAGTTTCCTAAGAAGTTGTGGTAAAAACGTTACTCCACAGCCCGCTTCCCTTCTCCTTCCTCTTCCACCAGTCGCGCACGTCCGCAGGAAGCGATCGGTCAACCCTTATATAGGAGTGCTAGCACAAAAAGATGCATGCATTACCACTAAAATTTCCAGATTAAAGCACCGCTCCGGCGGGAGTATGGTGTATGTTGTTACCAGTTACCTTCGTCCGGGCCATGGCTACCGGGCGACAACGACCAGAGAAGAGGCAGCGGGAGGGGAATGAATACAGCTATTGTTTGGGTTCGCTGTCCGGCTTAAATAAATGCGCAACATCACGTGTACCCGTGGGTGCACAAATTGTAACATACGTGTCTGCTTAAGTGGGCGTCACTTAACTGGTGTGTGTGTGTGTGTGTGTGAGAGAGAGAGAGAGAGAGATTCTGAGAGACAGTGTGTGTGTGTGTGTGACTTTACTCTTCGGACATGTACTCAACCTTTTGCATCGGGATATAAGTATAATGATATTTACTTTAGCTAGTGATTTACATGGCCATGTTAACGTGGTTGTGTAAAAAAAATGTCACTTCCTGCTCGTGATTTGTGTTATATAATTACCAGCAAGATGCTCGTGCATTGCATGGAACATCAATATGCATTTTTTACAAAACAATTGTTGTGATTGACCCATGCAGGAGTAAACCCATGTGTAAAAACTAATGATATCTCGATAATTTTATCGGAAAACTATTATCTCGAGAATGTCATCGAAAAAATGAAAGATGAGAGATAAGGTGAGGAGGAGTGGAGCGTGGTGGTGACTGTTGGTCAGAATGGGCAGAGGCATGGGGATGGACGGTGCCGGCAGGCGGCATCGGCCACCATGTTAGATTGTTCTAGATACTTCCTTTTTTAATTGCTTAGCAATGAGGTTGTGGGAGATAAGGATGTGGAGAGAGGTGCGGGTATCTTTTGTAAAATTGTCATAGTTTGCTTTCTATCTGTCAGATATAGATCAGACGGTCTATATTACAAGATGGCAGGCACACCATCAACAACAACTTCGTTTTTTCTAAGGGTACAGATGATAAGTTTGCTAACTACTAAAGTAAAGTGGAATTTGTCCATGTTATACAAGTAAATTAAGGTGATTGTCTATCATACGGTTGAGGTTGGATGAAGGGTGGTAGGAACAAATGCTCCGCCTAGAGCATGTGTGTGTGAGATGGAGTCTTAGTGTGTGTGTGTGTGTGTGTGAGAGAGAGAGAGAGAGATGGAGTATCTATGTGTGTGTGTGATGGAGTCTTAGTGTGTGTGTGTGTGTGTGTGTGTGTGTTTGCGTGTGTGGGTGGGTGGGTTTGTGCATGCGTGCATGTGTTTTTCTGTGTTTGTGTGTGTGTGTGTCGCGGGGTCCTCAGTGGCGGATGTAATTTAAGTGTGCATGGCTTCATCATAGAGAGGTGATGTGTATGGCAGAGGCCACGAACAATGGGGTGAGAGAGAGAAAATGCCCGTAGAGAGGGAAGAGAAGGTGTGTGCGCGTGAGAGGAGTCGACATCGAGAGAGTGTGTTTGTTAGAGAGACACCGAGGAAGATTGCAATATATTGATGGTGCATGTAGGCGGGAATTAAACGAAGGGATGGTCTTATTGGTTTCAGGGATATAGGGGAAGAGTGAGAGGGGGGTAGCTAGAAGGAGATTGTTAAGTGTGAGTGTGTGTTTTACCCATCCAGGCGGAAGTTACGTGCACACAAGAAGAGAACAATTCGATGTGGCGTTAGGGTTCAGGGGAATTAACTATGTATGGAGACATAGAGACCTTGAACGTGCATGTGTGAGAGGTATATATGTATACGTGGGATGTGTGTGTGTGCGCGCGCGCGCATGATCGAGATAAAAGAAAGAAGACATAAGTCATAAGATCAATGACATGGGAGAGACGGAACGGTATGACAATATGCATGCATGTGAGAATGCAGGGAAGAAGGCCCAACAATTGAGCATGTGTTTTTGTCTTCAAGAGATAGTGGCGTGGGCTAGATCATGCATCTATGGCGAGCAGAGGGATTGATGCACACCGATTGTGCAAAAGAGATCAACTTATAAATGCATATGTATGGAGAGACATATATAGTGTGGATGATAGGAAGCAATACTATGTGCGAGAAAGAAATGTCGACGGAGAAACTATAGATAGATACAGAGATGGAGATGCTAGCTAGAGGGACATCCGCTAGTTTGAGTGTTGGAGATGACCTCCGGGTGGTTCAAAGGGTGAAGTTAATTATGTGTGTGTGAGGGAAAGATAAAAAGAGGGCAGTTGACTGCATGTAGAGACAAACATATGTAGTGTGGGTGATAGGAAGCAAGAGTGAGGGAGAGAAACAAGTTTGATGGAGAAACAGATAAATAGAAAGATAAAGATGCTAGTTAGTGTGCGTTAGAGATAGGAGTCGAGTGGATCAGAAGGCTAAGTTATGTGTGTGGGTGTGGGAGAGATAGAGAGAGGGTGCATGTGAGTCACATGCAAACAAATATTAGAGAGAAATGAGATCCTGAGAGACAGAGTTTTGTGTCTGCCAGAGAGAAAGATATTTCACAGTGAGAGTCATAGCTAGAGAGACATATGAGAGAACGCGAGATATCTCTAGGGAGAGAGAGTGTGTGTGAGCGACATACAAGAGAATAGTGGAGAAATATGAGACCCTGGGAGACAGAGTTTGTGTTTGTGTGTGAGAAAGAGATATTTAAGAGGAAGAGTCGTACGTTCTCGTACCTAAGGAGCGAAAGACATCTCTGTATGAGGGGTGTGCGAGTGGCACACAGGGGAATAGTAGATAGAAATGAGACCCCGGGAGACAAAGTTTTGTGTTTGTGTGAGAGAAAGAGATTCCACATGGAGAATCATAGTTAGAGACACATAACATGGAGCGAGATATACTTAGAGAGAGATAGAGTGATGAAGGTCGAGGGAGAGAGTACCATCAGTGTGTTACGAAGATAAAAGACCATTGTTGACATACAGGTAGCATGCGAGATACCCGAGAGACGATGAACGTGTATATGTCTGGAGAGATAGTCCTATATAAGCATGATGGATAGCTATATGAGACAAATATCTAGATTAAAGGGGATTCAAATATTTAAAGTAGAGATCACGACATCGATAATATCATAACGCAAATTGGTATACAAACATGCATATTCATTTGAATTTGGGGACACGTGTAATGTTATATAGTTTATCAATATTGGTCATCCATAGATTCCTTAATTAGAAATAATGCATGGTTTATATGCAATTAATGTCTAAACGGTATTACACTATATGTTGCGTGTGTGAAACACATTGTACATGTTTGGGAAGTCAAAAAAACCCGCATGAAAAACACATTAATTGGAGACAGTTAGCGAAGAATGCATACATTGGATTTCAACATAAAGTGGTTTCAAATATTTGAAAATCCAAATTGATGGATACAACTTTATGAATCTGAGATCATGCCATTTGTAAACCGTATTTATGTATAAAGGGTGTTGTGATTTTGAAAGTATATATAAAAAATGTTGTATATAGAATTTTTTTCCAATCGAAAATGGATCCCACCCGAAAAAAATAGAATACAAACAGGATTCGAATTGAGTTGGCACGGTAAACATGCACTTTGCAAAATTTGAACGAAGTGGGGAAAGTCACAATAACCACCCGAAACCAAAATCTGCGAGATAGAAATTACTACTGCCTATCCCTACCACGCAAAGCCTATCTACTTGATTTCTATAGGTTTCAATAGGGGCAGGTTTGTAATTTCACTCAAACGTGACATAACCGTCTGTCACCTGAATTCATACATGGTGGGCGCCAAAACACAGTGTATCCTCAGCCAAAATCGATTCCCTCCTTGATTCATACACGGTGGGCGCCAAAAACAAACTCTCGTCGGCAAATATTTGGTGTATGCGAGATTACCGTCCTATCCCCAACCGACTAATATTGTTGTGATGTAGGAAATTTGAAACGGGGGCTAAGTTTGTAAATTTCCTCGGATTTGAGACAAGCGTGCCCAGGACATGGTTCCCCCTTCCTCTCTACCTCCATTTCCCCATTCGTACTCCGTGGGCGCCAAAACACCCTCTCCACCCCAGCCTCCTCCGTCCGCCACCCCCATCCACCGCCATCCTCCTCCACAATGCCAGAGCTGATACCTTGACGCCGCCGTCCATTACAAGAGATCGACCTCTCTCATCCACGGCTTCTGACTGGGATCCTTGCATCCCGTCCTCTCGCTTCATCCCTGCCGTCGTCCACCTTGCCAGCGCCGCTCCTACGACCGTCTCGTCCACCGCGCCCCGCCGCCACCGTCTACCCTCCTAGATCTGCTTACACGCTGCCGACAGCCATCGCTACCGCAGGACTGTCAAATTCTCAGTAGATGCATACACGGTGCCGCACTAGAGGCGGTACTCTTTCGTATCTGCTCAACTTATTTATCGCAGCAAGAAAATAGATCGCCACTTCTTTACTCCGATTTCTTGTCCATCACTTACTTGCTAGTTGAAAGCAAATATTGGTTGCGAAGTTGCCTTTGTCTGGTTTGCGCCTTCAGATCCGCCATGGCATGCTCAACATTATACTGACAATGCTTATGGTTTTCCCCTTTTATATTCCACACTAGTTAAATCACAGTAGACTAAATTTCAAAATTGGGTCAGTCGATTTTTCAGAGCTCATCGGAGTTCGCCGGTGCCAATGAAGGGGCTCGGGTGGGGATGGTGGTTGTGGGGGGTGGTGGTGGGGCCTCGCCGAACAAAGAAAACTCGACGCGAGTGGGTGTGGGGGTGGTGTTGTGGGTGGCGGAGGAACACAGGCGGTGGGGGCCATTGGTCCAGCCGGCGGCCCGTGTGGTGTTCTGTATGGCAAGAATCAGAGACGAGGAGGAAGAAGGGTTAGGAGATGTAGGATCTTCATCCAACCGCCTGAAATGGTCGACTGACCCAAATGACAAAAGTCTCGCGACTTCCATGCAGACATGCCTTTATATTTAGTACCATCATCGTACCTTCTTAGCACTGCTCCTGAATCCATCAAGCTAAATAACGTGCCACTCATAATTCCAAACTTGTTGCTCAAGTACGAATCTAATATGATGCTGATATTACTAAAACAGATAACATTTATTTGGTCAGCTAATGTTCCTACTTTACTTTCGAAAAGCACGTGCACCACATATAGAGAGACAATGGGGAGTTTCTTTCTTAATGCACTCTGGTTCATCATGTGTGGGCACTGCGCAATGAACATTTTATTATCCAAAATCTGCTTGCTCTTCTTTAGCATGTTATTCTTCCGTTCTTCTTTAATAAGACTCTCTCCATTCCTAAATACAAGTCTTTGTATAGATTCCACCATGGACTACATATGGAGCAAAATGAGTGAATCTACACTCTAAATTGCATCTGGATACATCTGTATGTGATCCATAGTGGAAATCTCAACAAAGACTTATATTTTGGAACAGAGGGAGTATGATAGTAGTACAGTAGTGAAGATGAGTAGGGACATTTGCAGTGTAGAGGTCTATACGGTCGGTTGTGATGGACACTTTGAACTCTTCGGGCCTCTTTAATTTGTAGGATTTTGTAAACATAGGAATAGGATTTGTAGTGGACTGCCCACTTGAATCCTATAAGAATAGCAAGGAAATGTGGGGAGTTGTGTCGCCTTTGAGAGTTACAATGATATTAACAGTACCGCACCTTCAGTTGAAGAGAGCTGGTATCTGAAGCCTTTCCAGTTTGGTACTGGCAATACTAGCACATATATTCCAGCAAGTTCCAGTTTGCTGATTTTACTCTGATGCTTATGGTTTTCCCGTTATATCTACACTATGATATGTGTAGTTGCTTTGTGTCGCACTCGCAGCAGTCCACTCTTGAAGCTAAACACTGCAATGACTTACCAAATTGGCACCAAGGCATTGAGTGCCATTCTAGATGCAATGAAACTCATACGCTCCCCACCTGTTGACTCTTGTTCAGAATATGATCCTAATGACTCTTGTTCAAAATTGCCACATATAGAGAGATAGCATGGAATTGCATTTCTTTGGGCGCTGTGATTCATCATGAGTGCGCAACCAACATTGTATGCAATGAAGCGGAATCTCAAGAATATGCTTTCTCTTCTATTATTTAACACGTTCCTCTTTTGTTATTCTGTATTTAGTACGTACAGTATGTTCCTTGTCAGGAAGGGGAGCAGGGACATCTGCAGTCAACAGCTGATAGAGCTGGCCTGTACGTGATCGATGGGCTTTCAATTACTAGCGGCAATACAACACCGTATTTTCAAGCCAATTCCACTTTTCGGATTTATATATCATGGTTATGGTGTACCCCTTTTATGTACACTATGATCTGCCTAGTTGATTTGTGCTCTTGTTATCATGGTTTGGCAATAAACTCTCTATACAGTATATAATGAACCTATCATCTGCCAACTATCCTTCCTTTTGGAGCCTATTTTTTTGTGTACTTGTGCCAGATTATATTAATGCATGCACGATATTACACCACACATGAGCCTCTCATCAGATTCCAGTGATAGCACACAAGTGTTTACAGGGGCGCCCCTATATTAGAATATCCTCTGCATTACAAAGATAATCTCACTACTATTTGTGTTTTCATGGTTCTCATATATTATACGTAATTACAGTGAATATCAGAATCCGGACATCAGAAAATATTGTGGAACATTGCAATGACTTACAAAATTGGCACACAGGTATTGAGTGCCATTCTGGATGCAATGAAACTCATACGCTCCCCACCTGTATATTCTTGTTCAGAATATGATCCTAATGACTATTATAACCTCAAGGAGTCAAAGGCAGATGGCATGTCCTGTTCACCCATCAAGGTGCTTGTTCTAATTTGGCAAGGTTTTATTGATTGCGCGTATCTTGCATATGTTGTCTTGCATTTCTTCTACTTTGTTGCACTGCCATCTGCTTAGTTTACTCATCATATATGTCGAGATGCCATGCCCACCCATTATCAATACATATTCCATCTGTCATCATACCAAGTTTTTTCACTCAAATGTTGTTCTTGTGCATCATACATCAAAAAGGAAGAGGGTGATTTCCGAACTTGAAGGAGCACCAGCAAAGTCCTTGAAAAACATGGTGGTGCCGGAGAAATCCAATAGCACCCCACTTATATTGGTTGTACTACCAGTGACACAAAATGTAGGACCGACTCCAGCAGATTGTACCCATACTTCACTGGCCACACCACTAGTCCCACCACACAGGACCTGCACTCCAGAAAAAGGTATGCCGATTTCAGTTGCCATAGCACCAGACGTACCATAGAAAAATCCCACTTCAGCAAAAAGTACAACAAGTCCACTCGCCAAAGACCTATCCCAACTGCAGAGACGGCAAATTCCTGTAGATTGGAACCCCATTCCAGTTATTCCCAGTTTAAAAGACAATGCTTTCAATGTTGTTAGGACTATGTGCATATATTCCCATCACGGGAAGATTATAGTGAAGACAAACCCCATTTTCACATCTTCCTGTGCCACTTACGTGTAAGTGCTATTATTCATGGTGATTATTTTCCTGTTTTCTGCTGATTGAACACATCAATGATTTACATTACATTGTTGTAAGTAGGCGAGGGTCAATCCAGATAGTCATCACGAGCAAAGCTTGCTTGCGCTTTTCAAGGAAGCATTGCAGCAGTATTGGTGTTACCTAAGGAAATCACACTTTGATGGCAAGTCTATAACCGAATTTCCGATGAGGTCTCCTGTGCTAAATTTAGAAGACATTGAATGGGAAAACCTTGTTATGCGCTGGTCTCGTTCCCAGGATGAGGCACTGTCTATGATATCGCATGAAAATTTGAACTTCTATTTTTCCGCATGTGCCTTACGGATCTTTTTTTGCAGGAAATCTGCTCGAAGAAGAATTCCGGTTTGAAAAGAATGACAGGATATCGCAAATATGTTGCCCGCTGCTTTGCTCTTGTTAGTACCTGTTGTCCTGTATCACTGTACTTGCATACATACCTGGTTCATTATGTGACAGCAGTATGCATGATAGCTTGATTATCAATTGTTCACTCCAAATTATCTGATCTATATGAATGGTTACATTAGTGTAGAATATATCCAATGCTAATGAATTTTTTTAGCTCTGCATTGTTCATGTACCAACACTCTGCACCTTTTTTTCTTTTTCCCTCCATTTTCTACACATCAGATCTATATTTTGTCTTACCATAAGGTTGGATAACACCGATGGTACTGAAGAAGTTTAGTTGGGCATTGCTCTTGGCTGTTCCTTTTGCCTGTATCACTGTACTTAGATTTATAGCTACTTAGTTATGTAGCATCACTCTTCATCTTATCTTAAATATTCTCCATTTTTTCTTATATTATCACATCTATATTTACTCTAAACAAAATGTAGAATAAAGGCAATGCTTATGAAGAAGATTATGTGGTAAACTTCTTGAATTGCCCCCCCCCCCATCAGCATGGACAAGGGCTTTATAGAGCATGCCTTCACCAATAATGTAAGTTTGTCCTTCTCAAGCCTTCAAACTTTGTTGTGTATATTTGGTTAGGCATGACTGCAACAGTTGTTTATTTTTGGTGTTTGCATCAAATTACATGTTTAAAGTTTATTATGTAGTTCATAAACAAAAGTTTGTCCTTCTCAATTTAAGTTTTCAGTTGTACAACCAAGTTCCTTCTTCATACCATGTAAATTAAACTCTACAGAGCAAGTGTTCTTCTTTTTCACTGCATGTATGCTTCTGTTCTTGATCCGCAATCCAGTGGTGTGGAGAACCTACCCACTACAACACAATGTCATATTCTGCAATGTCTTAACTATGAACAATGTCATATCATTCTACTATTATTTAAACCGTCTCTTTATTTGCCAATCTGAAATGGGATAAATTGACAGCACACTAACCATTGATACTTATGAGTTCTTGATCTGTAATCCAGTAGTGTCGTGAAGCTGCCAACTCCTTCACAATGTCATTTCCTGCCATGTCTTGACCTAAACAATACCATATTGTGTTAATGCAATTTTAAACTGTGTCACTTTATTAGTCAGTAAGAAATGTGATTAATTGTCAGCACTGATACTTTTATGCGCAAAACTTGCCATCTGTCTGCTTGTTTATCTTTCAGAGTGAGTAGGATATAAGTGTTAAACAAGCACAGTCTCATCAGCTTGCTCAGCTGCTTGCGCTGTAGCTCCCCAGGAGGGCTAACATTTCTTGAACTCTATTGAAGTGTTGTCGGTTTTGTATATTATTTTGTCGGCGTGTTTATTTGCACTGGTGGCGATCTTTGATGCCCAGTGTATGTAATCTGCTGTCTTCTTGTGCTTTATTATCATAGTGGCGAACTTTGATGCCCAATGGATGTAATATGCCATAATTTCTTTATTGTATAGTCTAGGTTTTTTCTTATTCATGATGTTGCAGTTATTTTACAATATATATATCGTGTCTTCACAGTAAACCAACCGAACCATAAAATTACGTTACATAATTGGGCCGTCATGCAAATCACTATGTATGATCTGCATCATGGGCCTCGTCATCTTGTTCCGTTAACAGGCCTAAATGTAAACTGGACCACTAGTAGATTCGGGCCTTTAATAGGCCGAGTAAACCACCGGCCCTAATTTCGCGAGAAAACTCAATGGGCTTTTAGGAGGCTGAAAAGTAGGTTGGGCCTGAAACGTGCCTAACAGCTCACGGGCCGGCATCAGGTAGAAATAGACCCCGGCCCATGATTGTGCCAATCAAATCACGGGCTTTTAACAGGCCAAGATTGTCTCGGTTCTTGTTTTGCCCAAACAGATTATCGACTGTGAGTAGGCCGGATGCAAATCAGGCCGTAGTTAGGCGCAACTATATGACGGGCTTTTAACAGGCCAAAATAATAGAGTGTCGAAATGTTAAATGGGCCTTTAACAAGCTGAATTACTAAACGGCCTTTAGCAAGTGGGCCCTAAAGCATAGCGACCAGTTGACGGGCCGAATCCGATATGGGCCATAATTTAGCCCAAAGCCTCTTAAAGGGCTGGGCCTAATCTGGGCCGTAATTTGGCCCAGAACATGGTAGGATTTTAACGGGCTGGATCTCATATGGGCCTTTATTAAGCCCAGAATGTGGTAGGCTCTTAATGGACCAGATCACATATGGGTCGGCATTTGGCCCAAAACATGGCAGACTGTTAATGGGTCGGCCTACTAGTGTCCTCAAAATCTTGTGGGCCTTCAGCTGGGCCAGCCCATTATGGTTGGCGAAATCTCGTGGGCCTTTAGATGGCCTGGCCCATTATGTTCAGCAAAATCTTGTGGGCCTTTTGCTGGGCCGGTCCATTATGGTCCGCAAAATCTCGTGGGCCTTTAGCTGGGCCGGCCCATTATGACCCACAAAATCTTGTGAACCATCAGCTGGGCCGGCCCATTATGGTTTGCAAAATCTTGTGGGCCTTTAGCTGGGCCGGCCCATTATTAACCGCAAAATCTTGTGGGCCTTTAGTTGGGCCGGCCCATTTAAACTTTATGGGCCACTTTTGGGCCGGTCCATGTGTCAACATATCATAGGCACATCTCACCCATTGGATAAGTGACACCTGTGCCAACGCGGAGCTGACACGTGTTTCCTCCAGCCAATGATGATTTTACACGTGGAAAATCCCCATTGGTCCGGCCTGTTAACGGGTTATCGGATCCAAAATCGGACCCGATAGTTTAACAGCGTTCCATTATGGTGGATGCCACGTGTCGGTCACCCTTGACGAAAGCACTTCTGTGATGTGCGATTTATCGTCATGGAAGTGGACACTTCCGTGATGATAATTGTGGTAATGTCATGGAACACTTCTACGACAACACAGGTATGACTATCTTGATTTTGTCATAAAATCGTCATGGATGTATATGCATGACAGAAAATGTGACCTACTGTGACGAACACGTATCATCATGGAAGTGTTTTTCTTGTAGTGGTGGCTCCATCAGCGGCCTGGTACGACCCACCTTCAGCTTCAACAACTCAAGACCCTCATGAAGGGCCAACCCTCGCGAGGCGGACGACACCAAGACCTCCAAGAGGAGCGGCCTCTTCAGGATGGCTCCCGAGGAGCGAAGATTCCTATACACGCCTCACCTCGTGAGGCTTCGAATGACATGAGCCATGACAACCAAGGCCAGGCGGGCACCAGCGGGCGCAGGGCAACAGTTTCCTCTTTAGTGCTAAGGAGGCAAGTTCAAGCGCAGAGTCCCGAGGAATCTGCCAAAGGTTTCCATTCCCGTGCAACAAGACCAAGACCGCCAGGACAGCAGGATGGAGGTCATCACCGAGCCCACCGTGGCATCACAACCAGAAGCTTTTAGAGGCAAAGACTACTTTTATCAGGATAAGATGTACTAGTTGTCTCCCTTCGAATTTGGCCGCTATGGGATCCCTTCCCGCCTTCACTTGGGAAGAGGACCAATGCCACTATAAATAGGACCTAGTGACCACCATAGAGGGGGATCCGAATCCTGGAGATCATCCTCTCCCCCACCAGCTCAAGAACACACCTCCTGAGGTTGTTCTCCCACTGTACTAGTTCATCCTCAGCCCCTCGAGGCCAATCCACCAAAAAGCAGGAGTAGGGTTTTACACGGCAAGGTGGCCCAAACCTGGGTAAGCTGTTGTGTCCCATTTCTTTCTTGTTCATCGAGCTAGGCCGTGAGATTGGCAAGTAGGCAGACTGGGAGATCGAGTTCTTCGAACGCACCCTAGAGTTCGAACCTCTCAAGGGTATGCGGAGCCCGAAATCCGACAAAAAGTAGTAAGACGTCCATTGGACCAACCATGTGATATGAAAAAATAGATGATGCGTGAGAGAGCAAAACATGGTCAACGCCCACCTACCCCACACGAACCACCAGTCGCGTGGAAACAGAAACATACCCATTAAATAGCCAATCATTTCCCACAACTCTATGCAATCACGTGATTGCGATCGAAGGGCTCTTGGATAGTTTGGCCCCATCCCTAAACGCGGAGTTCATTTTGGCGTTACTTGTTCTCTCGCCTATAGTTTAATAGCAACCACAGTTACAAAACTATTATGATTATAAGAGATAATTGTGACAAGCAAACCTATCCGGGATCCATCAAATAATGTGTTCATCACATTCGGAAAATTGTGAATGCAATGAAAGAAAAGTTCGAATAATTATTTAAAAATAATGCCTTACCATACAAAAAATGTATGTGACATTTAGAAAAATGTATGTGGCATTTTTTAAAATGATATCAACATAAAAACTATGTTAGTGTAATTCAACAAAAATGATTCGTACCCTTGGAAAAAATGTACATTACATTTAGCAACATTAGGATCGCCCCTCTTCTTTTCATTCGTCCTTCGAATGTCGACGAATTTGTGAAGTGCTTAAGTGTGGATGCTAATTGGTGTGCTCCCCTCCCCCCCCCCCCCCCGCGAGCACTGGCGGAGGGGAGGGGGCGGGGAACCCTAGCCGCCGGTCCAGGCCACCCTCCTTGCCCCTTCCTGTCCTCGCCGCCGCCTCGGTGCGCTGACGAGCAAAGCCTGGCCAGCATCGTCAGTAGAGGGGTACTCTTACTTTGCACGTTCGGTGCTTGGTGGCGCAGCGCATGCACGGGATGTGGTGGCACCACGGCAGCAGCCGACGATAGTGGAGCAGGTTGTGGGCGGCAGCATGAAGGGTTTGTGGGTTGTGGGGGTGCCCACCGTGTCATTAGCAGGGATGGGACGAGTGTGGCTCAGATATGCCTTTCTGGGACACTGACAGCTCGGCTTGTTGTTGTGGAGGGGCTCGGGTTTGTCGCTGGTGGTGGCGTGCTTGCCGGCTTCTGATCAGGCCTAGTCTTTGACTCTAACAATGGTGTGTGAGCTGCGGTCATCGTCGGTTAGTGACCTTTGTTGCGTACATGAGGTAATGGTTGACAGTGATGGTGGTTTGGTAGCGGTCGTATTCCAGTGGAGGTGGATGCACCGGTGATCGGCAAGGTTGTGGCAACTCTGGCAACGGTGATTTGTGTGCATGGGTGGTGGCTCCTTTCTTCTCATGGGGGGCCGGCGTGCTCCTTCTTTGAGTAGGGGATGGTGGTCTCAGTCCGAGAGATTCCCACAGGTGATGAGTTCTCTCTCCTTATGGGTCCGCTATTCTGTCAAACAGATTGGTGGCGAGGACCACAGACATGGCGTCATGCAACCGTGCTTGACGGCCGCCACTGGCTCTCACAGGTTTGTGTCTCCCTCAATCCACCAGGACTGGGTGGATTCACAGGAGTGTGCACCTCTTACCATGGAGGCATTGACCCAAATCTACGCCAGATGTTTGGCTAGGAATGAAAGAATGCGTGTTTTTACTCTTCCTACCGTAGTAGGTACATTGTGATGTGGACGGTTGGTGGTTTCTCTGACTTATATGCCGAGGCGGCGGCCCCGTAGTGCGGCCCATATGGTTGGGTCTCCAGCAGGCACCATGGTGGCGCTTTCCCTCTTAGCCGTGTGGGCAGTAGGAGCTGGAGTGTCGGATGGCTCGGGCGTGCTTTCTGTCACTCGCGGTGATGGCGCCTCGATTCGAATTTGGAGAACCGAACTCGCCACGCTTTGTCCTGCAGACCTCGTGGTGGCACGGGGGAGCTGTCAAGTGAAAGCTCCACACTTTGTAGCGGATGACGGCAACACTCACGGGTGTTGCTCCCTTTGTGAAGATGTCATCATGGTACTCCAGGATGCCTGATGGTTTTCTATCAGTCTTATCTCCAAGCTTAATAGCACAATCAGTTGGCTCAAGAACACATGGAGAAATTTCTTCCTAATTTTTTTGCATAAAGAGTGTCAGGAATAATATTTACTAGAGACCCAGGGTCACACAACCCAAAACAAGGCTTGCATCCGAAGGAACATGATAAAATTTGTTTACCTGCATCCTTACCTTTTGTACATCCTTTGAGATAAGAAGTGGTTTCTCGGTCTAGATAGACTTCTTTATTAATCACTGATATGGATGTATAAAGTTCTTTCACAATATCAACATAAGGTGTCATCCCACATTTTTCCCTCTTGATGCTTTTTTTACCCTTAGCTAAAAGTGATCCTTCTAGATTTTTATCATTTTGTTTATGGTAAGCTTATTTTCAGTTCTGAGGTGGAGTAGTCTTCATTGTAATTGGTTCTTGATACGTCTCCAATGTATCTACAATTTTTTATTGTTCCATGCTGTTATATTATCATTCTTGGATGTTTTATAATAATTTTATACCATTTTTTGTACTGACCTATTGACATAGTGCCAAGTGCCAGTTGCTGTTTTCTGCATGTTTTTTTACATCGCAGAAAATCAATACCAAACGGAGTCCAAATGCAGCGAAAACTTCTGTGGATTTTTTTGGACCAGAAGACATCTAGTGGGCTAGAGAAGCACCTGGGGGTACTCCGAGGGGAGCACAACCCACCAGGGCGCGCCTAGGTGGGTTGTGCCGACCTCGGGTGCTCCCAGAACTGACTCTTTGCTCTATAAATACCCCAGTAGTTCAGAAACCCTACGGGAGTCGACGAAAATCAATTCCAGCCGCCGGAGTGTCTAGAACCACTAGATCCAATCTAGACACCATCATGGAGAGGTTCATCATGCCCATTGGTGCCTCTCTGATGATGCGTGAGTAGTTCTTTGTAGACCAACGGGTCTGTAGTTAGTAGCTAGATGGCGTCCTCTCTCTCTCTTTTGATTCTCAATACAATGGTCTCTTGAAAATCCATATGATGTAAGTCTTTTTGCGGTGTGCTTGTTGGGATCCGATGAACTTTGAGTTTATGATCAGATCTATCTTTTTATCCATGAAAGTTATTTGAGTCTTCTTTGATCTCTTATATGCATGATTGCTTATAGCCTCGTATTTCTTCTCTGATATGTCGTTTTTGTTTGGCCAACTTGATCTATTTATCTTGCAATGGGAAGAGGTCCTTTGTGATGGGTTCGATCTTATGGTGCTTGATCCGAAGGGTAACCGACACATATGTATCATTACCATTAAGGATAATAAGATGGGGTCTATTTCTACATAAATAGATCTTGTCTACATCATGTCATCATTCTTATTGCATTACTCTGTTTCTCCATGAACTTAATACACTAGATGCATGCTGGACAGCGGTCGATGTGTGGAGTAATAGTAGTAGATGCAGGCAGGAGTCGGTCTACTAATCTTGGAAGTGATGCCTATATAATGATCATTTCCTGGATATCATGATGATTATTTGAAGTTCTATCAATTGCCCAACAGTAATTTGTTTACCTACTGTTTGCTATTTTTCTCGAGAAGCCACTAGTGAAATCTACGGCCCCCGGGTCTCTTCTTTAATTTATTTGCCTTTGCGATTTATTTTCCTTTGTTTATATTTTCAGATCTATTAAACCGAAAATACAAAAATACTTGTTGCACTTTAGTTTATTTGGTGTTCGAATTATCAATTATTACAACTTTCTCCCATCCTCGTGCCAATTTCTGGCGCCGTTGCCCAAAGGGATTGACAACCCCTTTAACACGCCGGGTTGCGAGTATTTGTTATTTGTGTGCAGGTGTTGTTTATGTAGTGTTGCTTGGTTCTCCTACTAGGTCGATAACCTTGTTCTCATCACTGAGGGAAATACCTATTGTAGCTATGTTGCATCATCCCTTCCTCCTTGGGGAAATACTGATGTAGTCTAGCAGACATCAGTCCTACCATGCAAATAGCCTGAGATCCCTGGTACGCTTTACAAACTTTTTATCTTGTAAATGCAGAAACTCTGAAAAATCTTTAAAGATATGCAATATGGGGTTTGTTCCAATATTTAGCTCATGATGAGGGTCTTTCATCTCCTTTGTTCTAAGGAAAGACATAATACTATCATAAACATGATCAACCTTAGTCTTTTCCTTTGAACACAAGTACTAACTCTCAGGATTATGCCGAATTCTATCAAGCAAATTCCAGGCCTCTAAGATCTCGGTTCCCATAAAAGATCCTTTGGAAGCAAGATCTAATACATGTTTACTCTGAGAGTCAAGTCCTACATAAAAGAATTTCACAATTAAGCAATCAGGATAATGGTGTTCGGGGCATGCGGGGAGTATACCTCGATACCTTATATAAGCATCTACCAGTTTCTCACCTGACCACTGTCCAAAGTTGCTAACCTTCCTCCTTATTGTATATAACTTTCCTTGAGGGTAATAAGAAGCATAGAATGTAGATAATAATCTTGGCCAACTGCTAAGGGTACTTATGGGCTGATGTGATAGCCATTCAGCAGCTAATTTTTCAAGTGAATAAGGAAATATTTTGGCTTTTATCTCCTCATTAGTTAAATCCTGCAACTGAAAAGTCCCACATGCAGTGTTCAAGCTTGCAATATGTTTATAAGGACATTCAGTTGCGTCACCTCAGAATGTATTCTCTTTCACCATATAAATTAACTGAGAGTTTATCTCAAATACTTTACCAGATAAGTCAGGACCAATAGAAATGAAGTTCTCTCCTCGAACCTGTCCTGTTACTAATTCCACACCTACCTGATTTTTTTTCTTGAAGGACCATGGTAGCTTGCAATCTGCACAAACCGATAGAACACAAAATGATCCAAACCTCGAGACAAAGCCAAAAAGCGCTCAACTCCCAAGATAATATTTTGAAGAAATAGATGAACTCTCATACTTCCCTTATATATTTCTGAGAGTTTATAATAGTAATGGTAATTTACACAAGATATGAACTTGGTCCCAAAGTGATGAATATTCAAGAAGAATATAATAAAAACTTTCACATAGATCACTGGATATGATAAGTTTGATTCCTTTCAATAGTTTTGCGATATGGAGATGATAATATGTGAGTTATGCTAGTGAGTAGTTGTTCTTTAGTAAAATTATTGGTGTTAAGGTTTGTGATTCCCTATGCATGCATGCAAAGTCAATAGTTATGCGGCGAAGTTAGATCCTACTTATGATGCATTATTCGGTGTTAGTTATGTTCAAAGCATGTTTATGACCATTTTTGGTTTTTGGTTGGTTGCTTCTCAATCTATTTGCTAGCCTTCATTCGTACAAAGTGGAAATATTGCTTGTGCATCCAATTCCTTAAAATCAAAGTTGTGCCAACTAAGTACACCATACCTTATAGGCGGTATTTATGTGTCATTCGAAGTAAATTTGCATGTGCCAAATCTAATCATTAAAAGATCCATTTTTTGTGCCGGCACCGCTCATGAAGCGGTAGGGGGTTGCCAATATTTTCCAAGATAGGCGTGTTATCCTCATGATGAATGTTTATTCACTTGTCATTGCACGAGAAAGTGGCAAGGTAATAGGGATGCCCAGTCCTGAAATGAAAAATAATATTAATATCGAATTCCTTAGAAAGTGTTGGTATGGAAGGCACCTGTGGATACGGCTAGCCATGGTTATGGAAGGATGGTGGAAAGGAAATAAACTTTATTTTCTGTTTGGGAATCACCTATAATGTGTTTAGCATGGAAGATATTGGGAATTCTCGGTCCTCTTTGTTGACAGGAAAAGCATGCCTCTCAAAATAATTATTTCTCTCCATTTTAAACTTTGAGCTCTGGCACCTCTGTAAAGCTCTGCTTCCCTCTGTGAAGGGCCTATCTATTTTACTTTTACGTAATTTCTATTTTTATTTGAGTCTCCATCTTCTCTTATAAAGCACCAACAGGAGGGCATTATTATCATACTTGTGCATTGGGTGTAGCTAATATTAAGTGTGTTTCATGAATGGATCAATGACTGAGCATGATGGGCTTGGGATAACTTTCTTTAGCATTGATATTTTGAAGGACATAGTTGCTTGTTGGTATACTTGAGTATATTATGATTTCATGTCAAACTATGGACTATTGCTTTGAATCACTCAAGTCCAAATATCCATTCCCCAAAAGAAAAGATTATATGATGAATATGATAGGTAGAATTCCACATCAAAAAAGTCTGTTTTTATCATTTACCTACTCAAGGATGAGAAGGAATTAAGCTTTGGGATGCTTGATACTTCTCCAACGTATCTATAATTTTTTATTGTTCCATGCTATTATAGTATCAATCTTAATGTTTTATATGCAATTATATATATATCATATTTTGGGACTAATCTATTAACTTAGTGCCCAGTGCCAGTTGCTATATTTTGCTTGTTTTTGGCTTTTCAAGAAATCAATATCAAATAGAGTCCAAACGAAGAAAAAACATTGGATTAATTTTTTGTGGACCAAAAGGGACTGTCATGGACTTAACACGACAGATTCTCTAGCATGAGGACTTAGGTGTGGAGCCATCGCCACTAGGTTAACTTGAAGGGGTTAAATGGGACAAAGGACACATAGAGTTTTTACCTAAGTTTGGCCCCTCTCAATGAGGTAAAATCCTACTCCTGCTTTAGTTTGTATTGCTTGGGTCTCGATTACCAGGGAGCGAATACGCTTGACCTAGTTCTCGACTTGTTGTTTCTTGCCTTAACCCGCCACCGGGTCACCCCTTTATATACGCAGGTTGATGCCCGGTGGCTTACAGAGTCCCGGTCGGCTTCGGCTCGGTGACCAAACTATGCTTTCCTTAACATACAAGTTAAACATATGGCGGTTTATACCCATGGACCTCAAGTCGCCTCCGGGTCTTGGGCCTTCAGTAAGCTTGCTTTATGGACCGCCATCTTCAACATCTTCTTGGGCCTTCTCACCATGAACCGCCAGGGGTATGACCCAGCCCCTCCTGGGCGGGTCATATCTAATAGTTATATCCCCAACATTAGGCCCCGGGTTGATGTGAACTTGTTCATATCAATCTTCAGTACTTGACTTAGAAAAAATCCTTCATCGTCAATCTTTATGAAATCTTATAAGTCTCCATGACGTCAGCTCACAAAATTGTGTTAACCCGCCATGACATCATCTTGCCTTAATATCGCACGAGGCCCAAATCTCTATATATCTTCATCTTTAATGAACCTCCCGAAAATCGAGGCATCTCTGTTGTCACATAATCAATTTATGGCCTCCTCGATTCCCGTGCATGCCATCTATCCACTACCTTAAAAATAGGGAGAAGGGTCCTTTTCATTTTCCCCTCTTGCCTCCTCGTCTTTATCCTCTTACTCGCAACACCACACGCGCCCGAGCTCCGCCGCCGTCGACCTTGCGAACAAGCCTCCACTCGGGTCGCTGCATCGACCTGAACAAACCAGAGCACCATGGCGCGCCTTTGCTGTCCATCAGCCCCAGTAAGTTCTCCTCTTTTCTCACAGCAGATCTCCATTAGGGTTTGCTCAAGTTCATCGGAGTTCATCTTCGTTCATCTCTGTTCCTCCTTAGATCGTGTAGTTGAATCTGAATCTGTTACCAATGTAATGCGGCAACCATTTAGCATTCATTTTTAATATCTGAATACCTCTCCTCCATAGAAGATCTCAGCTGAGCACATGAGCTTTTCTGCTGCCGCCACTTACGTTAATTGTTTTTTCATTTTCTGAATTGCTGCTGATGCAAAACTACGATATCAATCTATGAAAACTGTTTGTCCAACACTTAGCAATCTTTCACTTGTAGATCTGAAAACTAACCATTGTTTGGGCGGCTTAACTGATAAAACCATAACCCGCCATATACCATTAGTCCCCCTTTTAAGCCGCCAATAGATATATCTGCATAACTCAACGCTATCCTCCGGCTTAACATATTGCTTATTTATAGTTCGTACCTTTGAATCAATGGCCGGCTTAACAACATATTCTTAAACTAGAAATATTCTCTTTTCAGACCTTCATCCTCAACAATGACTAAGACCATCACTTCATGCAACTGGGTAGCTTCCCGGGTCACCGAGGAGGAATTAAACGACTTTGTGTAGACAGACGTCTTAGCCAAAAAAGATGTCATCCACTAGAGGGTCCCAGGCACTAAAAAGCCTCCTGAGCCCAAGGAGGGCGACGTAATTGTTTTTACTAATCATATGGCCTGGGGGTTCATCCCGCCCGGTTCAAAATTCTTGCATGACGTGCTACACTTTTTTCAGCTCCATCCTCAAGATATTGGACCCAATTATGTTTCCAACATCTGCAATTTCCAAGTTTTTGCGAGGTTTATCTTCAACAAGAGCCCACTTTCGAACTGTTCAAGGAATTCTATTACTTGAACCGGCAGCCTGAATTCACGGACGGGCCCAGTATGGAGTTAGGTGGAATTTCAATTCAGAGGCAGAAATAAGCCACCTTCCCAGCCACCAAGCTGCCCAGTAATCCAAAGGACTAGAACCAGACTTGGTTTACTACCAAGACACATCTCCAGAGGGTGAAATTCCCCTGCCGGGTTACCGTGAACACCGGCTTAGCAACCAACACCCACTCCCAGACCGGATCAGCACAAAGGAACGGGCCAAATATGCACCCATTTTTTCAAAAAATTAGAGCCTTCATGGCTAACGGCATAACCGGCATCGACCTTGTTCGGTACAGGCCGATTATTCGTTTTGGAAGAAGAAGTTGCAGGATAAGCCAGTCAAGAAGACCAAGACCAAGAACAAGGCTCCTAAAAAGCCTACCAAGAAGAAGAACAACCCCTCCAAGCTATTTAATGTAACACCCCAAAAATTTAACCAGGTTTTAGTTATTAAAATTTTGCCAAGAGTTTAAAATTTTTGCCTGCAAAGATATCTCTGCTGATTTCAAAACTTTTCTTTTAATATTAAGGAATTGTTTTCCAAGTGGATCCTTCCAAAACATATTGGACTTATATGCCCTCTCATTAAAAACATCTCTCAATCAGTAGATTTATTTATTAAATTATTTCACCTGAGCTTTATTCATTAAAATGACTTGTTTTAAGTTTTGGAGCTCTTTTTGTACTACAACCAGTTGATAGATTTAACTAAAAATCCAACCAAAATTTGGAGATGTCATGTGATGTATCTAAATCACTTTTGTGCAATAATATATTTCATTCATTGCATATTTTGAGTGCTACACATGTTTTTCTTCTCTGGTCTAGTGGACAATTTTGCACTACAACTCGTTTAAATATTTCTTTCTAGCTTCCACCAAAATTATGGGATGTTGGTGATAGCATATGACTCAACTTTATGAAAAAACCTAGGGATGTTCTTTGAAAATTTTGAGTGAATCAACCTCATCTTCATTCTGGTCCAACATGATGGTTTGTACAGCAACCATATTCTTGCTTGCTCTTTGGCCCTAGATTCTTTCCCCTACTTGTAGTCCTCCATGCTAAACCCCTAAGTCTAGGAGCATGCACTCATTGGATCATTTTTGGTTCATGAAATAATGCCATTCATCTCCTGTCCAGATTTGAAGTTCTGCAAAACTTGCACTAGCAAGTTTGTGCTTTCCACCAACTAACCTCACCACCCTCTTGTGCATCCAAAGAGACACTGATCTGGAAGAATTGGCCACTCCAAGAAATGCCTAGGTGCCTATGGCATTTTGTCAAACACCTGGAGTGCATGGACAGATTTGGCATGAGTCTTTGTCTGCATTGTGAACTTGGTCTCCTGACCAAACCACCTTGTCCCTTGATCTTCCCTCTATCACTAACCTAGTTCTGTTGCTTGCCAACCTCACCTGAGACCTCTAGCATGCCCCGGCATTTTATAGAACACATTCCGTGCGTGCTCTGGGCGCGAGCAGAGCGCGCGTATTGCACGAGCCACGGCCGAGCCGACACGTCGCGCCCCTGGTTTTGGCCTGCTTTGTAGCGCCACGCCACGCACTCCCCTTCTCACAGCAACGCGCCAAGACGCCCTGGCAGCCTATAGCGCCGCCGTCAGAGCCTTGGCGGCACGCCGGCGTCCGCAGCGCGCCCCTGCCTCAGTAGGTGCCGACAAGCCACCAGCACTCGCCAGCTGCCCCCTTAAGCATCTCCAGCTCATCCGCAGCCTCGTCCCCTAGCGCGCGTCGCCGCCACGTCGCCATAGCTACAGAAAGACGGTTCGCCGTCGTCCTTATCGCCGGCCGCCTCGGAACCGACCTCCACCGCCTATAGAAGGGCCTCGGAGCTCAATCGAGTCCTCAAGCAACCTCAAATGATCCCCCTAGAGCTACCATGGCCAGCAGTCGAGGAGGGGAAGGCCATCTTCCCCGAGTCCGGCCGGTTCGGTCGCTGTCAAGTCCCGGCCGATTCCGTCGCCACCAGTGCCTCCCCCTCTCCACTCTCTCCACCAAGAGCTCTCCCTCCCTCTCGTGAGTGCAACCCCACGCTCAATTTTGATCAGAAACCACCGTAGCCCCAAACTCACTTTGCTCCCGAAGCCTCCTCCGCCGCGAAGCTCACCGCCGGCAGCTCACGACGTCCCCGCCGACCCAACGACCACCGGGTGGACCGCCCCAGTCTTGCGGATCCATCCCCACCCTCGGGGGCCCTCAAGAAGCCGCCAAACGCCGGCGACGATCGCCGGAGCCCCCGCCTCTGTTCGGCCAGAGGAAGAAGAGGGAAAGCGACTGGTCAAACCTGACCAGTGGGCCAGGCAGGCCCACTGTCAGTGACGCAACCCCGCCGCCACGTGTAGTAAGTGAAGGCGCAGTTTCAAAGTACGTCTTCGACATGTGCATTTATTCGAAACGTTTTTCTTTTCTATTTTATTTTAAAAATAGTTTTTGACCAAACTTTGACCAGCTGTGTTTTATTAAATACAACTCCAAATGAATTAATTCTTTTTCTTACCTCTCTCAAATATTGTCTAGTTTATTTTAAGATTTATTTCAAAAAAATTCAAAACAACTTTTTGTGCTGTTTTGAATTTGTGTGTTAATTCAAATTTATTTAAAATAGGACCTTGGAGAGAGAGAAGAAAACTTTCAACAGTTTTGGAGTGCACCCTGCCTTTCCACACATTGAAGGCAAGCATTCTGAACCCTGGCATAATATTTTTTGTGTGTTCGTCGACACGTTTATAACACCAACTCATTTCGGAGAACTTGTTATTTCATGTGATATGATCATATGCATGAATGCATATTAGTGATTTCCATGCTGTTGGAAATGAACACACTTGTGATGATAATCATCCTCATGTGCCTTGCATGCATGCCGGAAGGAATCCGGGAAAACCTCTGCCTTGGGTAGGCATGAGTTTGTCGCCGGTCTCCGTCGGGACGGTTATGTCCGGTATGGCATGGTAAGGTGTAATGAGCGGTGACTCTATTGGTAGAAATATATTCGTTATGCTAATCACGCAGGGAATACTTAAACCTCCTGATTAGACCCTAGATCGAGTCTTGTTCCAGTAACCCCCATACTTGCTTCGTACTACCACTCGTCTCTACAACAAGTAGAGTATGGTTCGGTAAGTTGTCAACCTCTTTCTAACACACACCGTACAGACAGGCCATGGTGGAAGATACCGGTTGTAGCTGGTAGGCAGGCCACCTGGTCCGGGGGCATGGGTGTTTCCGGTTGAGACCGAGAGGGGAGGCCACCCCTTAGAGCGTGCAATATAAATTTTATCCCATGCTACGCGAGGTTGTAGCCTCCCCACTTAGAGTTTGCTTGACAGGTATCATGGGTGATTCCAAACACGTGTGAGTTAAGCTGGTGTGTGCAAGACAGGTGTGTTTTCAACAAAAAGGCCATAGACGGAATTAGTCCCGATGAACTAAAGGAATCCGTTACTCATGGGTAAAGAGTACACACTCTGCAGAGATTAAACCTATTCGAATAGCCGTGTCCATGGTTAAGGATTACAGTCTGGGATGGGTCAAGTGTCGGTCTTAGTGTCGGTCTTCGGAGGAGAAAATGTTAAACCAAAACTGGAATCACGACTTGTGACTTGTGATAATTATGATTATTATTTCTGTTGTGGACTAACCCGTGATATTTTTGGTATTATCGAATATCCCTGGGATGGTTCTACCTCCTGGATATTTGCTATGATTGTTTTATTTTAAAGCCCTTTATGTGGTGTCGCTGAGACGCCCGACTGTGGCATTTCTTTTAAAGCCCTTTATGTGGTGTCGCTGAGACGCCTGACTGTGGCATTTCTTTTATAAGCCCTTTATGAGGTGTCGCTCAGACGCCCGACTGTGGCATTTCTTTTATAAGCCCTTTATGTGGTGTCGCTCAGACGCCCAACTGTGGCATTTCTTTTAAAGCCCTTTATGTGGTGTTGCTGAGACGCCCGACTGTGGCATTTCTTTTAAAGCCCTTTATGTGGTGTCGCTCAGACGCCCGACTGTCGCATTTCTTTTATAAGCCCTTCATGCGGTGTCGCTAAGACGCCCGACTGCGGCATTTCGTTTAAAGCCTTTATGTGGCGTCGCTTCAGACGCCGATCGGTGCCTTTTATTATTATTATGTTATTGCATTTTCATAAATAACCTACTCACATGCATCAGAGATTCATTTACTTTTTGTGACTGACGTCATGAGTATAGATTTTTCGGAACATCGTTGTTATATTATACCCGTGTTCATAATGTTTGCGAGTACATTCAAAGTACTCACTGGCTTGTCCCTGGCTATTGTCTTGGCCAGATTTCTTGTGCGGAGAGGAGCGACTTTGATGACAGCCCCGGAACTTAAGCAACGGTGATAGCAGCCTCGCGAAGATAGGAGTTAACCTGGTCAGCTGTTCCTGTGGGAAATGGAGTCCCATAGACGCTGATGATTCACAACCCGCTTCTGCCATCAACCACTAGAAACCATTTGTTGTACTCAAAGACCAGAATGGTCTTGTACTACATATGTTGTATTTGCTTGGAATTTCTGTATCAAGTTGGTGCCTCATCAGCTAACAATTATCCTGGGGCTGATGAGCACAAGGGCCATTTTCTGGGAATTTAATACCCGGAGAATCGGTCGCCACATTTAACTTGGATGATGATGATGATGATGAGTCGGAGGTAGAACTTGACTCTCTTGGCTCATTTTTTATATATCTCATTGGCAATGACCATTATCAGGATGATGCGGAGGTCAGGCGTGCAGATGATGAAGAGGTAATTGTTCTTTCCTCTGGCTCAGAATCTCTGCCAAAACAGAAAACTCGACAAGCAAGCCGGAAAGTAAGGTTTTCTCATCCTTTAGCTTATTTGGATCCCAACTTTATTTTGAAGAAGCAGCAACATGAAGCTTGCTGCACAACCCGGAACAGCGGAGGCGGGATCCTTTCCTCCGGCTTACCGAACACATAGCCCCTTGCAAGCGTCGTCCAGAGGTTTCACCAATTTCAGACTTAGCTTATCCCAAGGCAGGTCTTTTTCGACAACCTCTTAATCCTTCCGACTCAAACACTACTAGGAAAAGGCATGCTAGTGGCGCACAGTTTTGCCTACTAATGGCGCACTACTGGTGCGCCACTAGCATCACGCCATTAGAATATTTTAGTAATGGCGCATCACAGGTGCGTCATTAGTAACCCACAGGTGCGCCATTAGTATCTGGTATACTAATGGCGCACCACATGGAAGTGCGCCATTAGTAACGTTTAAAAAAATCGTTTTTCCTTATTCTCAGGTCACTATTTCACATATGAGATATCCAACACATATATATACAACAAGCATCCATATAACAATCATATCCAACACACAAGTTTCATCATATATACATACATAGCCAACACATAGTTCCATCGTTACATATTACAAAAGTTTCACATTGTTCATCCAACACTGTTATCCATCAATTCACAAAAGTTTCACATTGATACAAAATAAAAACACAAATGGAAAAGAAGCACTCCATCCATGCAAGCTTCCGTGAATTAAATCAAATCTGCAAAATGATAAACAAGAAGTTAGAAGAAGAAGAAGAAGAAGAAGAGAAGAAGAAGAAGAAGACTAGAAGAATACTAGAAGAAGAAGAACACTAGAAGAATAAGAATAAGAATAAGAAGAATAAGAAGAATAAGAAGAAGACTATAAGCTTGTTAATACCAGGGAACATCTCATTCCTCCTCTAGCGACTTAATGGGGACTCATGTCCTAGTCTTCAAGACCGTGCCTGGGTAAGATTGTTTAGTCTCTACTTTCAATCATGTATTCAATCGTCATATTAACCCGTCTTGTACCACATTTTCAGAGCTATGGCAAAGCCCAGCAAGAAGTTAAAGGTGACCAAAACAACTGGAAACCTTAATGAACCGGAGAAGCAGTCAACAGAAACTTTCCTCCAAGCTGCTGAGGCCACAGTTGATGAGCCGCCATCAGAAGGGCACAACGTCACCATGGATCACATGGATGTTGACCCGGCCACTTCCAAGCGGCCAAGTCCCATCAAGCCTACGGAAGCAAAGGATGATGATGTTATCATTACTGGGCTTGGCTACATGGCACCGGGTAACCCCACTATCTTGTCAAAGCACAGTGCTAAAGAAGAATTATCCATTACTGATAGAGGTAAATGGTTGGTGAAATTAGAGAGCTATGCCCAATATAGCGCTCAAGAGATCCACTCTAGGTATCTGAACCGTCTGCACACAAGACGCAACTTTGAAGCCGGCTTAGTTAATCTGACAAAGGAACATTTTGAGGTAAACGCTACAGCCTTCTTCATATAAATGCACTTCTATCATCCGCCAAGTCTACTGGATATGATAGAATGGAATGTACTGTAGACTTTAGATAACCTTATAAATATGTAGATCAAAACAAGCATCCCCCAATGGCCGGCTTAATCAGCATGGATAAGCCGAGACTTATCACCATAACTATCAATAAAATCCGAGTATGTAGCCCCCAAGAGTCGGCTATAGTTGTAATAGTGTAGCCGAGTCATCATAGAATTGTCTTCAAAAAGATCAATGTGCATTAGCCCCCAAGTGCCAAGTAAAATACTTGTATTGTGATTGGGACTTTAAACAAAATGATTGTAATAGCACCTGTTGTTTACATACTGCAGGCTGAACTCAATGCAAAAGAATCCCAAGTCGCCGACCTTCAGGAAAATATCAAGTCTCAACAATCTGAAACTTCCAAGGCCAAATCAGAATTGACAACCGCCTTGGAAGAGATGGATAAGTTGAAAAAGGACTTCAAGGCTGACAGGACAAGCTGGGAAACTAAGAAAACATCTCTATTGAAAAGAGCAGAAGAAGTAGAGGCGGCTCTTAAACCGGTGGCTGAAGAGCTTTCCGGCTTAAAGCATCAAATTCATGCCATGACCGCCGCCATCTTTGGTAAGTAACATTGTCTCAATCTGTTACCAGCAATGCATTTGATAATTATACATCTGGCTTATCAATTTATTTGGTAATGTAGGCTCCAAAAATCGCCCATCTTGGCTCAGACATGCACATGGAGCTAAAAGCTGCCTATACACTTATAAAGCAATTGTACACTGGTGCGCAACGAGCTATTTCTACTGCAAATCATAAAAAACAACCACCAACCCTCATCAAAAACATGCTGGAAAAGCTATCTGTGCTGCCCCAAAGGGTTGAGGCTCTGGAGCGATCAGCTGCTAGAACCGGTGCAATTAACTCGGGCAAAAGCGTGGCAAGCAGATCTTGATCTAGAAGATTTGGCCAATGGCTACCCAAGCGTAAAATAGGACGAGTGTACCTTCAGTGCTGATTGATTTGTGTAAATAACAATGGAAATGCGTCCATTAGCAAGCAAATTGACTGAAGACACGGACCTGTCTCATTACCAAGCGGTTTATGATGCTGACAACAAAAAGATGAAAGAGTCGATTCATGAAGCCCAGGTCCTTATTCCGCCAATTCATAAGCACACCTTCGCCTCTGATATTGACCCGTCCACACTTATTGATGACGAAGCTGTGTTCAAAGCTTTGACTGGGATCAATTGGGCCACCTCTGGCTTCTAGCCAATGGGTGAAGAAGAAGGAGATGGCCTGAAATTCTCTACCCGCCAAGGTCAAGATCATTAATCCCAGGGCCGGCTTATCATCTGCCTCTTGGGATAATTTGTGCCTCAAAACACTTATTCTTTTGGGTCGTCTGATGCCTTGTAATAGGCTAGTTTGAAAACAATGATCTTCCATGCCATCGTGCATGTTGATTTTCATAACACGTTTGAACCACCGATCTGATGTTTGAAGATCTGGCACTTATGCTTTATAATATCATCAGATTATGCAAACCATAGTTATCACATTTCCCGTACATAAGCAGATAACATGTGCCCTGGCAGTTACCCCAGGGCGGGTCACAATTCCCCATATAAATTCCATTGGCGACTGTACCGTCCGTAACCAGGACCGGTTTATCAAAACCTCATATAATCATCACAAAAAATCATACATGTGATATTTGGTCATACTGTTGGCTTACCATGCCACATGCAGTAAGGGTAACAACCCAAAGACTGAGAGCACAGTGCCCTGTGCAATTTATTCATGCTGTCGGCTTAACACACCATGGGCAGCAAAGGGTATCATCCCAAAAACTTAAGAGTACAGAACTCCAAGCATATAATCATCGCACACTGGCGACTTAACGTCCAAAGCCAGGCCAGGGTAGCAAAACATCGGATATTTTCAAATATGAATCATAAATATCAAGTAAACATGGCCCTAATCAATTTTCAATCATATATCAATATGGTACAAACAGAAATCACAAGAAAGATTCAAAGTCAATATAAACTAGAAAAACAAGGCATTCAAAGGCTGCCAAGCCTCAATATCAAGTGCTATTCAAGGGCCACACTACCACTGAGTTACTCCTTAATTCAAACATGTAAGTCGGGCCTCACATGACCAATCGCCGTTTTAACTTTGACAAGTTCAGGGTCTTTATAAGATTGACTGTCAAGAGTACGGCGAGTCATTCCAGGATTACCAGGTCGGAGTGGCAAGCATATAAAGGCAGGATAACCCGGATTTTTGGCGAATACACCTAGCTTCCAAGCCTATTGCAAGGGACAACAAAGCTCTGTTCATTTACCAAGGAGCCCCCAAGTAATATTTCGATCCAGGCGTACAAGCTAGATCAGTAGGGTAGTCATAGCTATTCTCAACGAGCAGGAAGCCCACAAGTAATTTGCAATCAAGGCATACAAGCCAGATCAAGAGGGTAGTCATAGCTATGCTCAATGAGCAGGAAGCACCCAAGTGACCTTATGAATTGACAATAAAGACTCAGATTCTCAGAAATGAAATGACAGAGGACCTGAATCATCAGGGATGCCGACTTTATTATTCTAATCATAATATATACATTGGAATAAGTATGTACATCATAAGAGCCGGTGGCTCAGGTGTAATAAGGCCAAAGATGAGCAATATTCCATGGTCGGCAGGTCTCCTCCTCCGACGTGTGTGAGTCCTTGTGGTCTCGAACATCGATAAGGTAGTATGACCCATTGTTCAGATTTTGCTGACCACAAAAGGCCCTTCCCAAGGTGGGGATAGCTTGTGCATATCAGTTTGATCCTGGATGAGCTGGAGCACCAAATCTCCTTCTTGAATGGTCCTGGTTTTAACCCGGCAGCTGTGATGACGATGCAGATATTGCTAGTAAATCACCGAATGAGCCGCCGCAAGGTCATGCTCCTCATCCAAAAGGTCAAGAGCATCCTGGCGTGCTTTTTCATTATCAGCTTCAAGATAAGCCGCCACACGGGGCGAGTCGTGACGAATGTCACCAGGGAGAACCGCCTCTGCACCATAAACCATAAAGAAAGGCGTGTAACCCATAGACCTGTTGGGGGTAGTATTGATACTCCATACCACCGAGGGCAACTCTTCCACCCAACAACCTAGCGTCCTCTACAAAGGGACCATAAGTCGGGGCTTGATACCTCTCAAGATTTCTTGATTGGCTCTTTCAGCTTGACCATTAGACTGGAGGTGAGCCACAAACGACACATCAAGACTGATGTGTTCTTGTTGACAGAATTCTTTCATTGCACCCTTAGACAGATTAGTACCATTATCAGTGATGATACTATGAGGATATCCAAAACAAAAGATCACCTTTTTAATGAATTGAACCGCCGTTGCTGCATCACATTTGCTGACCGGCTCAGCTTCAACCCACTTTGTAAACTTGTCAACAGCCACCGGGAAGTGAGTATTTTTATCCTTGGACCTTTTAAAAGGCCCAACCATATCCAGCCCCCAGACTGCAAACGGCCAAGTAATTGGAATCATCCTCAATTCTTGAGCCGGCACATGACCTCGTCTTGAAAATTTCTGACAACCATCACATTTACTGACCACATCTTCTGCATCAGCATGAGCCGTCAGCCAATAAAATCCATGACAAAAAGCTTTGGCAACGGGGGATGTAGAGCCGGCATGATGACCCCAATCTCCTTCATGAATCTCAATTAGAATTTCACGGCCCTCCTCAGGAGAGATGCGTCGTTGAAACACCCCTGTAACACTGCATCAGTGTAGCTCACCATTGACAATAGTCATTGACTTAGACCTCCAGGTTATTTGCCTGGCCAAAGTTTCATCATCAGGTAACTCACCCTAGGTCATATAAGCCAAATATGGAACAGTCCAATCAGGAATAACATGGAGAGCCACCACCAACTGTGCCTCCGGGTCAGGAATTGCAAGATCCTCCTCCGTAGGCAATTTACGAATTATGCAAATATCGAGGAAAACATTAGGGGGCACCGGCTTACGCTGAGACCCCAGGTGGCTTAAAGTATCAGCAGCCTCATTTTTCCTGCGATCAACATGCTCCACTTGATAACCCTTAAAATGACCAGCAACTGTATCAACTTCTCGGCGATAAGCCGCCATGAGCGGATCCTTGGAATCCCAAGTTCCTGAAACTTGCTGAGCCACTAAATCTGAGTCGCCAAAACACCTCACCCGGATTAGATTCATCTCTTTAGCCATCTGAAGACCATGGAGCAAGGCTTCATACTCATCTGCATTGCTAGTACAAGGGAACATCAACCTCAAAACATAACAAAATTTATCACCTCGTGGGGAAGTCAAAATAACTCCAGCCCCCGAGCCTTCCAATTGCCTAGATCCATCAAAGTGAATAGTCCAATACATGCTATCTGGCTTTTCCTCAGGCATCTACAGCTCTATCCAATCATTGATGAAATCCACAAGTCCTTGAGGCTTGATAGCCGTCCTAGGAATATACTTCAAACCATGAGGTCCAAGTTCAATAGCCCACTTGGCTACCCGACCTGTGGCTTCTCTGTTTTGAATACTATCCCCCAAGGGAGAAAAACTAACCACAGTGATGGGATAACTAAGGAAATGTTGTTTCAACTTATGGTTGGCCATGAACATGCCATAAACCAATTTCTGCCAATGTGGGAATCTCTGCTTAGACTCAATGAGCACCTCACTGACATAATAAATCGGCCTTTGAACCGGATATTACTTGCCTGACTCTTTCCTTTCCACCAGAACTGCCACACTGACAACTTTGTTGTTTGCAGCCACATATAAAAGCAAGGGCTCCTTCTCAATAGGAGATGCAAGAACCGGCGGTTCAGCCAGTTGTCTCATAAGCGCCTCAAACGCCTCATTAGCAGCATCACTCCAGACAAAATGATATGTCTTCTTCATCATCTGATAAAGAGGAATAGCCTTTTCTCCCAGAAGGCTTATAAACCGGCTCAAAGCCATTATACAACCCGCCAAACGCTGGACGTGATTGATACATGCTAGCTTAGCCAAAGAAGTGATAGCCTTGATTTTCTCCGGGTTAGCTTCAATGCCTCTCTCAGAAACCAAGAAACCCAATAGTTTGCCTGCTGGCACGCCAAAGACACACTTGGCCGGGTTAAGCATCATTTTGTAGACCCGGAGATTGTCAAAGGTCTCCTTGAAATCATCGATCAAAGTTTGCTTCTTCCAGGATTTCACAACAATGTCATCCACATAAGCATGAACATTGCGTCCAATCTGGTCATGGAGGCAATTTTGAACGCACTGCTGATAAGTCGCCTGGGTACTCTTGAGCCCAAAGGGCATAGACACATAATAGAAGGCTCCAAAGGGTGTAATGAAAGTTGTCTTCTCCTGGTCCTTAACTATCATCTTGATCTGATGATAACCAGAATAAGCATCCAAAAAGCTCAAACGCTCACAACCCGTTGTAGCTTCAATAATCTGATCAATACGAGGGAGAGCAAAAGGGTCAGCCGAAAAGGCCTTATTGAGGTCTATATAATCCACACACATACGCGAAGTGCCGTTTTTCTTAAGCACCAGCACCGGGTTAGCCAACCACTCAGGATGAAAAACTTTAATGATGAATCCAGCAATCAAGAGCCGGGCCACTTCTTCACCAATTGCCTTGAGCCCCTCTTCAGTAAAACAATGAAGAAATTGCTCGACCAGTTTAAACTTCGGATCAACATTAAGAGTGTGCTCAACGAGTTCCCTCGGTACACCTGGCATGTCAAAAGTCTTCCATGCAAAGATGTCCTCATTCTCACGGATAAACTCGATGAGCGCGCTTTCCTATTTTGGATCCACATTAGCACTGATGCTGGACTGCTTGGATGATTCGCCAGGAACAAAATCAACCAACTTAGTATCATCGGCCGACTTAAACTTTAACAGGGGGGTCATTCTCTGTAGTTGGTTTCTTCAAAGGTGTCATATCGGTCGGGTCAGTGTTCTCTTTATAAAACTTTAACTCCTCTGTGGCACAAGCCGACTCAGCATACGCAGCATCGCCTTCCTCACAATCTAGAGAAATACTCCTATCACCATGCACCGTGATGGTGCCTTTATGGCCCGGCATTTTAAGCTGCAAATAAACATAACAGGGTCGTGCCATAAATTTGGCATAAGCCGGTCGCCCGAACAAAGCGTGATACGAGATTTTGATCTTGACCACCTCAAAGGTTAATTTCTCAGCTCTGGAATCATGGTCATTTCCAAAGGCCACCTCCAGGGTTATCTTACCCATTAGATATGCCGACTTACCAAGCACCAGCCCATGAAAAACAGTAGAAGACGTCTTAAGATCTTTGTCATTCAAGTTCATATGACGAAAAGTGTCATAGTAAAGGATATTGATACTACTTCCCCCATCCATGAGCACCTTTGTAAGCTTATGTCCTCCTACCTGAGGAGCAACCACCAATGCCAGCTAACCCGGATTGTTAAACCGGGGCGGGTGATCCTCACAGCTCCATACGATAGGCTGCTCAGACCACTTCAAATATCAAGGCACCACTGGCTCAACTGAGTTCACTGCTCGCTTATGGATTTTTTCTTATCTCGTTTGCACAGACTTGTGGTGAACACATGATACTGACCACTATTTAGCTACTTCGGATTGCTCTGATAACCAGTCTGCTGCTGCTGATTCCCTTGGCCAGATTACTGATTAAAACAACCTTGATTGCATTGGCCTGAAAACCAGAGCTTAAACCGCCACCTCCAAACCTAGGTCCATGAGAGCCGGATCCTGAACTGCCATGTGGGCCATGATTATTCTAGAAAAAAATAGAGTTCCTATACTCTCTCATGATGAAGCAATCCTTCCATAGATGACTGGCCGACTTCTCCTGGATACCGTGCTTTGGGCAAGGCTGATTCATCACGGCCTCAAGGTTGAACTTCGGCCCTCCAAACTGGGGTGCTCGCATTTTCCCCTTACAACGCTGATTATTACTCTGTGTATTGGTGTTAGCCACAAAGTCTAAACCGCCGTCAGCCTTGCGCTTACCATTGCCACCTTGACTCGCCATATTATGTTGTCCTTTTGCATTTCCACTCCTTTTCCCTTTACCAGCTTTCTCCTCATCAGACTCAGGGTCTTCATTACTATCAGAGTCAGCATATTTGACGAGAGCCACCATGAGCTCCCCCATATCATTATAGATATGTTTAAGCCACCCCAATTTTTACTTAAGGGGATGAAAATGGCAATTCTTCTCCAACATTAGGACTGCTGAACCGGCGTTGACGTTGTCCAACGAGTGTATAACGACCGAGATCCGGAGCACCCAATTGGTTGTTGACTCGCCCTCACCTTGGACACAAGAGTCCAAATCCAGGATCGACATAGGCTGCTTGCATGTGTCTTTAAATTTTTCGATAAAATTCATTTTCAACTCCGCCCATGATCTAATGGAGTTAGCGGGCAACCCTTTCAACCAAGTACGGGCCGGCCCATCCAACATCATGTTGAAGTACTTAGCACATGCAGCATCACTAACATCCAACATCTCCATAGCCATCTCATAGCTCTCGATCCAACCCTCTAGGGGTTGATCCGCCGTGTAGTTAGGCACCTTACAGGGGCCCTTGAAATCCTTAGGCAAGCACTCATTGCGTAGAGCCGACATTAAACATGGCACACCCAAGGTTCTAGAGGTCACTCCTGCCTCCACAGACACTGACGGATAAACCAGAGATTGTTGTTGAGCCACCAACTGAGCCGCCAGTTCATCCTCATGTCGCGCTTTGCCCTGGTTCACCAAAGCCTGAGCATCATTACCAGCATGCGGAGGGTCAGGCCTACGAGGCTGATTGTGGTTCCGCTCACTGCTCAATACAGTCGGTGAATCAATGTGTTTACTATAACTTCGGCTTGGACGGGGGGTTAAGTGAATCTACTCACGACTATATGAATAAGCCGCCTGTTGAGCCACAACCATCTGAAGAAGTTCTCTGGCTTGCCGTATCTCCATCGCGGCTGGTGATTCATTTTGAATAGGGAGAGCCGCCAATGAGCAGCCGCGGCTATCATGTTATCCACAGGATTAGAATAATGAGCCAGGGGCGTTGGAACATGCTTAGGAGGAGTCAAGTTCACCCATGGGGGATCTGCAGCTCGTGGCTAAACCGGCGCTCCAGCCGCCGGCATCTCAACGGCCCGATCCATAGCAGGCGGGTTACTAGTTCTTGCGCGAGGCGTGTTGAAAAGGTTTCTCGCATCGTAAACCGGGGGTAAACGACTTGCATGCCTTCTATTAAAACAGCGTTTGATGCATTACGGTCCAAGCTCAAACGAAAATTTTCTACTTGAATCCGCTCTGCTTCCTCTCCAAGGCGGCACGTTCTGTCACCATCTGGGTGTTCTCAGTGTTAAGACCCTCCTTATCTTGAGCTATCTCATCATGTAACTTTGCAACGTCCACATTATGTTGCGCTTGGTTCGCCGGTGTTACTTCCACCGTCAGCTTTGTTGCCAGAGCCTCCAACAGTTCACATAAAACTTGAGCCGGCAGGCACACAGGGCCTCCTACCCCAGCTGTCGTAGCAGCCATTGAACAAAGATCATTGCTACCACAGCTAAAGAATGTTGCCCCGGTTGCGTATAGGCCATGAAGACCGCAACCCGGTTCGGTGGCTCATAGGGGTCCGGAATACTGTTTCCATCGGAACAGCCCCGAAGCCTACCATCATGCACTTAATACACGGAGTTGGTCTCACTGGTTGAGGACTCATTGCCTGAATAGACGGCCGTCTCTCCACCGGACACAAATCCTCCTTCCAGATCTACTCCTTGAGTAAAGCCAACAAAGACATGCTTCGGGGCGGCTTGAACCTTGGCAGGTCGCGCATGCTGAGCCGTCTTGACGATGTCGGCGCAGGTGTCTGGCTCAGCTTCTGACTCATCAATCTTGCCGATAAAGACATGAATCCCACCAAAAGGGACCTGGTACCCATACTCGATTAAGCCGGCCTCAGGGCCCCAGCCCGTGTCGTCGATGCAGAGCTTGCCACGACAATTCTTAGTCATCCGGCCCACAACGTATCCCTTGAGCCCTGTGAAGTTGCCCTTCAAGAACACGAAACCACCATGCGCTGGACCCATGATGGGCGCCAGCTGTCATGGACTTAACACGGTAGATGCCCTAGCATGAGGACTTAGGTGTGGAGACATCGCCGCTAGGTTAGCTTGAAGGGGTTAAACGGGACCAAGGACACAGAGAGTTTTAACCCAGGTTCGGCCCCTCTCAACAAGGTAAAAGCCTACTCCTGCTTTAGGTTGTATTGCTTGGGTCTCGATTACCATGGAGCGAATATGCTTGACCTAGTTGTTTCTTGCCATAACCCGTTGTCGGGTCACTCCTTTATATACACAGGTTGATGTCCGGTGGCTTTTAGAGTCTGGGCCGGCTCATACACAATGTGTCTGGCTCGGTAACCAAACTAAGCTTTCATTAACATACAAGTTAAACATATGGCAGTTTATACCCATGTGCCTCACGTCGCCTCCGGGTCTTGGGAATTCGGTAAGCTTGCTTTATGGACCGCCATCTTTAACATCTTCTTGGGCCTTCTCATCATAAACTTCCAGGGGTATGACCCGGCCCCTCCTGGGCGGGTCATATCTAATAGTTATATCCCCAACAGGGACCCTAGAAGGTTCAGGAGAAGACCTAAAGATACACGAGGGAGCGACAAGCTCGGGAGGCACGCCCTAGGGGGGACGCCCTTGGGCTTGTGGGCCCCTCGTGGCATCTCTTGACCTAATTCCGCCTCTATAAATTCTCAAATATTTCCCTGACATCAGAGAGCCACCCGGAATACTTTTTCCACCGCCGCAAGTTTCTGTTCCCACGAGATCCCATCTGGAGGCCTTCTCTGGTACTCCGCTGGAGGGGAAATCAATCACAGAGGGGCTCTACATCAACCTTGCTGCCCTTTCGATGATGCATGAGTAGTTTACCATGGACCTACGGGTCCATAGCTAGTGCTAGATGGCTTCTTCTCTCTCTTTGATGTTCTTGGAGATATTTGATGTAATGACTTTTTGTAGTGTGTTTATTGGGGTCCGATGAATTGTGAGTTTATGATCAGATCTATCCATGAATATTATTTGAGTTTTCTCTCAACTCTTTTATGCATGATTATTATAGCTTCATATTTCCCTCTGATATATTGATTTTGTTTGGCCAAGTAGATTGATTTTTCTTGCAATGGGACATGCGCTTTGTAATGGGTTTGATCTTGCGGTGCTCAATCCCAGTGACAAAAGGGGACATGACACGTATTGTATCATTACTATTAAGGATAAAAAGATGGGGTTTAATCATGCATGAGTTTACTTTGTCTATGTAATATCATCTTGCTTAAAGCGTTGATCCGTTCTTTATGAACTTAATACTCTAGATACATGCTGGATAGCAGTCGATGTGTGGAGTAATAGTAGTAGATGCAAAATCGTTTTGGCCTACTTGTCTCGGACGTGATGCCTATATACATGATCCTTGCCTTGGATATCATCATGAATATTCACTTTTCTATCAATTGCCTAACAGTAATTTGTTTACCCACCGTATGCTATTTCCAAGAGAGAAACCTCTAATGAAAACTATGGCCCCGGTGAAACAACATGCGGTGTCCCCATGTTTGGTTTTTGTAATTAATGACAATCTCTATGGACTAATGGTTGCCTTGAGTTATATTTGAAGGATTTTTCCATAGGCTTTTATTGGAGTCCATTTGTTGGTTTCAAGGAGAGTTTGTGATAACCAAGGTGCTATTCAAGGAATTACTTAAAGATTGGTCATGTGAGAGGCTGATCAACACTAAGTCAAAGAGTGCATCAAGTTGATAAACACACAAAGCATAGAATATATATCGAGAGGGATCAAGTGATCCCATGGTATGGTAAGCATTGTCAATTATGCTTTGCGTACTAACCCATGGTCTTCGTGAGAGTTCTTTGTGGGGTTAGGTTGTAGTGTGCATGTTCAAGTGATGCATCACGAAGAGATCAATTGCCTGAAGATTGTCGGCCATTGTGGTGACAATGTTGTGAAGATGTGTCGAAGAGTGGTCCACCCATAGTGGAGTATGGGGGAGCAATCTAGTAGTCTTCACCGAGCCAACACAATCAAGAAGGGTGGTCCAACTTGAGGAAGTCAAGATTGTCTACATCTAGCTCAAGTGGACTTTGTGCAAGGCAAAGGTTTGTCCTTGATAGGTTCTCTATTTTACCGGTCTCATGGTGGTAGTTTGCAGACCGGGTTATAGGATCGATTGCCGTACTATCAAGGGGGGCTCTCAAGTAAGTAGCTTGGTCGTATCGTTCGTAGAGAGCTCAAACCATTGCATGCTTGCATCATCTTTCTTGGTTCTTATTTGGTTTTCTCCTTGTGAAATTTAGAGCTTATGGTCATATTCTATACAAGCTCATGTTCATCAAAAACGGAGTTCACTTGCTTCTTCTATTGCATTTTTAGTGTTGGAGGTTTTACCGGCCTTATTCGAGGAAGGGTTCTCACCATTTTCTTATGGGCCTATTATAATTTCCTTATTACTGTTATTTATTTAAAGATTGTGTTAGGACTTGTTGCTATCTTTCCAACAGACTTGGTTTCGTTGAATTTGGAGTCCGTTTGTAGAAGTTGTGTCAGTTTTGGTGTCCTTAAAAAGGCTGCAACAGTACTACCGCTCACGGGAGCAGTCCTACCGCTTGGAGGGGATGTAATTTTTTACTACCGATTGGAGTGGTACTACCGCGGCTACTTCTGTGGCTACTTCCGCTCCGTACCAAAAACACGTCATAAGTTCAGCGGTGGGAGGCACGGATGTATTTTTTTAGTACCGCTCGCAAGCGGTAGTACCGCTCGCCAGCGGTTGTACCGCTCTATGCGGGCTCTGAGCATAACGGTTGGATTTTCCCCACTGATAAAAGGGGGTCTTCTTCCCCAATGAACCTTATCCTTTGAGCTCGTGTTCTTCCCCCATTGTTGACCTTCTTCGAGCTTGCTATCTCTCAATCCCTCCATGGATTCTCGCTAGTTTTTTTTTGGGGGGGGGGGAGAGAGGAGATCTAGATCCACATTTCCACCAATCACTTTCTCGTCTATGTGAAGGGAACCCCTTGGATCTAGATCGTGAAGTTCTTGGTGTTCTCCTTCTTGTTCTTCCTCTCATTTTCTTTCTTAGCATTAGTTGATTTGGTGGGATTTGGGAGAGAAGGACTTGGGCACTCCGTGTGCCCTTGCCATTGCAGTTGGTGCATCAGTTTGAGTTCTCCATGGTGATACGTGGAAGTTACAAGTTGAGAAGCTTATTACTCTTGGGTGCTTAGTACCCTTGAGCTTGTTCCTCTTGGGTGCTTGGGCGCCCTAGACAGTTGGTGGTATTCGGAGCTCAATCATTGTGGTGTAAAGCTCCGGGCAAGCGCCGGGGGTCTCCAATTAGGTTGTGGAGATCGCCCCGAGCAATTTGACGGGTACCGGTGACCGCCCCCAAGGGTTGCCAAAGTGTACGGGTTCGTTGACCACCCCCAAGGGTTGCCATTTGTATGGGTTTGGTGACCGCCCTCAAGGGTCCCTTAGTGGAATCATGACATCTTGCATTGTGCGAGGGAATGAGGAGATTACGGTGGCCCTAGTGGCTTCTTGGGGAGCATTGTGCCTCCACACCGCTCCAAACGGAGATTAGCACCTACAAGGGTGTGAACTTCGGGATACATCATCGTCTTCGCGTGCCTCGGTTATCTCTTACCCGAGCCCTTTACTTATGCACTTTACTTTGTGATAGCCATATTGTTTCTTGTCATATATCTTGCTATCACTTAGTTGTTTATCTTGCTTAGCATAAGTTGTTGGTGCACATAGGTGAGCCCAGTTGTTGTAGGTTTTGCGCTTGACAAATTAACCTGTAGGTTTATTCCGCATTTGTTCAAGCCTAAACTGTAATTATTTTAAAGTACCTATTCACACCCCCTCTAGGCGACATTCTTGATCTTTCAGTTGGTATCACAGCCAGGTTTCTCTTTATAGGGCTTAAACCCCTAGAGAGTAAGGTTGTCGACTATGGGTTTAGGATTCTCTGACACTCTTAGTTTCGATGGCACAAATTTTGATGTTTGGGTAATTTGCATGCTTAATCTCTTTAGGGTCATGGACCCAAATTTAGTGTGAATTGTAGATATGGGGTTTTCTTCTCCAAAGGACCCCCAAAGATTATCTCTAGAGGATGAGAAAAACTCTTATCTCAATGCTCAAGCTTCTAATGTGCTTTTTTATGCTTTGAGCAATGTAGTTATATTTCAACTCATGTCGTTACAGGACGCTCATGAGTTGTGGACAAAGCTTCAAGATAAATATGGTGTGTCCAAGTTTTGTGGGGATGATTGTTCTCCCTCCACCTCTGGTCGTGTTGAGTTCTCAACTTATTCTACTTCACCTACATGTGGTTTGCCACAAGGTAATGACATGGTTAGTGGTGGTATTCATTGCAATGGTGATAGTGGGCTTATGGTTGACAATCCTTCATCACTTTCCTATTGTAATGCTTCATCTTTGGACTTTAGCACTTCGAGCACTCCAAATGTTTCATGTGCATGTGTTGATAGTCCTTGCATATCATGTAGAAATTGCTTGACTAAATCTCATGATGATATGCTTGCTATGTCTTGTTGCCATGATAAAAATGCATCTATTTCCTTGAATTGTTATGCTAACAATGTAAAGGAAACCCAACACCCCATGGAGCAAGATGTGGTATTGAATGGTGCTTCAAGGGATCCTACATCATCATCTATTGTATTTTGCCATATGGCCAAGGCTTCAAAGGTATCTCCCACTTTGAATCCCAATATATCTTGTGATGATATTGATGGTGGCAATGATGATGATGTTGATTATGATGAAGAGAATGATATTGTTGCCTCCTTAAAAGTTAAGGGGGAAATGATTTTTAAAGCTCTTCTTAAGAATAAAATTGCTCGTTCCAACTTCATAGAAATCATGTCTATTGCTATTGAGGGCAAGAAATATATTGATGAGTTGGAATCTCATCTTGAGGAGCTTGAGGTTACTATTGAAAAAATGGAAGGTCATGGGCGTGATTATGCTAATCAGATTGCAGACCTCTTCCAAGCTCTTGAACTTGCACAAACCACCAAGGAATCTCTTGAGGAGACTTTTTCTCTAGAATTATCTAGATTGAAGGAATCTCATTATAGAGCTCTTGAGGTGGCCAATGTCTTTGAAACTAAAAATGAGAAGCTTGAAGTTGTGCATGCTAAACTCCTTGAGGACTTTGGGCACCTCGAAAATGGCTCAGAGGTCATTAAGAGTGAGCTCATCAAACTCACTGAGTCTCATGCTCAGCTTAAAGCTTCATATTCTAAAGAGCTTGGAAATTGACTTCTCCTCTTGCTATTATTGATTATGCTTGTGCTACTAACTCCATTTATAGTGAGGCATCCATTTTGAAGGAGAATGTTGAGGTAAGGGCTCAACTTGAATTGCTATCTGGCACTTATAGGAAATTGTAAGAAAGTCATGTAAAGCTCACAAGCTCTCATGATGATCTTCTAGTATCCCATAATGTGATAAAGATAGCTCATGAGGCTATGATTATCACTACAAAAAAAGATACATCCGTGACATTTTGGGCCGAACGAAAAAAATTCTGTCATACTTATGACACTTCTATGATGATAATTGTGACAAAACCCGTTATGATCATATATGTGGTGGGCTCCAACTTCTATGACAAAAAATCATGACAGAAAATGGGATTTTCGTCCTGGGAGGGATGGAGACGCAGCTGGATGACATTCTTTGGGCCGTCCATGACGGAAAAAACCATGGTAGAAGCGAGGGCAAGGAAAATATCGGGGTGTTCCCGGTTACGGTGGGTGGTCGGGGCTGAGCGATGCACGGAGGTATGCGCATTTCCCTCGGACACGCACGTGCGTGGGTGCGAGGCGTTGGGCTCTAACTGAACACGAGCGAGGCGTTCGCCTACTAAACCCGAGTGATTGCACTGCAGGCTATGTGTTACTGAACCCGAGCGATTGATTGATGGCTGTTAACTAAACCCGATTGAGCGATTCCTTCGCTACCACTGCTAACTGAAGCCGATCGATGTTGCCTCTGAATGAACAGTGAGCGTTGCTGGGGGGGTGGATGAATAGTTCCTGGTGGGGGTGGATGAACAGGACCCCGTAGTGTTGCCCCTAGATGAACAGGACCCCGTAGTGTTGCCCCTAGATGAACAGGACCCCGATTGATCGAGCCGGTTGGGGCTGGAAGAACAGGACCCCGTGGAGGGCTGGATGAACAGGACGACCCCGTGGAGGGCTGGATGAACAATAGAAGGTGGAGGGGTGGTTGAACAGGAGCCCGTGGATAGGGGTGGTTGAACAGTAGCCGGTGGAGTAGCGCGCGGTGGAGGCTGGATGAACAGGAGCCCGTGGATGAACAGTCGCAGGTGGAGGCTGGAGGAGGTCCACGGTGGATGAACAGTAGCCCATGGAGGCTGGAGGAGGTCGACGGTGGAGATGAACAGTAACCCCGTGGAGTCCGTTTTGCAGTACACCACACCCCTCCCGATGAACAGGACCCCCGTTTCGACCGTAGCGCTCCAACACAAGTCTGTTTCCTCCGTTTTGCGGTACGCCGCACCCCTCCTGATCAACAGGACCCCGTTTCGACCGTAGGAGGTCCAACACAAGTCTGTTTCCTCCATTATGTGGTATGCCAGACCCCTCCTGATGAACAGGATCCCGTTTCGAATGTGGCCGGTCGAACACAAGGTCGTTTCCTCCGTTGTGCGGTATGCCAGGCCTCGTTTCCATGGGTTGTTCTGTCCAAGCCAGTTGGCTCCCAGGCATTCCGTTGCCTCCCGATGAACACGACGCATTCCGTTGCCTCCCCATGAACACGACGACAATGCAGTTTCTCCGTTCCGACCCAGCCATGTACATGAGCCCTGGTCGTACGTATGCGTGAGTAGGCATTCGAGACCCCGCCCGTATGTATGTATGTGGCCATATTTTCTTTCTTGCACACTAGCCGATGTACGTACGTGTACATTCTACATGCGCGCCTCTACTACGACACGTGCGCACCTCTATCGACGAGTATGTACATACCTGTTCGCGACCAGAATGACAATGCTATGTACGCTTCGACCAGGTGGGTCCCGACTGTCAGGCACTTCCTTGTGTGCGAAGATGTAGCTGGTGGGTCCCAGCAGTCAGGGGGCGAATCGTTTTTTTTTGCACAAACGCACTTCCTTGCATGCGAAGATGAAACTGGTGGGTCCCAGCAGTCAGGGGGAAACATTTTTTTCGCGAAATACGACTGCCCGTCTGGTGGGTCCCTGCTGTCAAGTGGAGGAATAATTATTTTCCGTGTAATAGGAGGCACTTCCTTGCGGCTACTGTGGACCCAGCTGTCAGCCTCTCCACGTACAGCACTCTTCCGATGGAAGTCGGTCGTTGACCACATTGACCATGCTGCGCCGAGAGCACCACGGCGGTGAACAACGGCGAGGCCTATGAAGGGGATGACATGGAGCCGTGGAAGACGCGGTAGTGGATGCCCACGCGGAGAGGAGTACGAGGGTTCACTAGTTCAGCTGCGGTGTGAGGCTGCCGTCGCCGCAGAATAACAGGGGGTGTGGGTGAGTGGAGGGACGGCCTGGCCAGCGGTGGGAGTAGTATGGGGGTGGTGAGGCCTCCGCGGCAGCACAGCCGGCCACGGGAGCGAGGAGCAGGTGGCACGATCGGCGCTGCTTTGGGCGGCTGGAGCAAGAAGACCAGAGGTTGAAGAAGCACTATGGCCATTGGAAGGACATCGTACGGTCACTGGAGTATTGACTAAGTTGACAAAGGCCTCCATCCCCGTCAACTTAGTAGGCCCACAAGTCAGCCACCCACTATGGTGGGTCCCAGCTAGCAGGGGGTATTCATTTTTTGTGCATAATAAGGAGGCACTTCCTTGAGTGCGAAGATATAGCTGGTGGGTCCGACCTATCAGCGGGGGGAACGTTTTTTCACGAAATATGGAGGCCCTTCCCGTGGGTCCAAGCTGTCAGGTGGAGGAATCATTATTTTGCGCGTAATAAGGAGGCATTTCCTTGCATGCGGCCATGGACCCAGCTGTCAGCCTCTCCACATACAGTCCACTTCCGATGGATGTCGTTCATTGACCATGTTGACCAGGCCGCGCCGAGATCACCAGGGCGATGGACGACGGCGAGGCCTAGGAAGGGAACGACACGGTGCCAGGGAAGACTCGGCAGTTGTTTCCCACGCGGAGGAGTATGAGGGTTTACTGGTTCGTCTGCCGTCCCCGGAGAATAACAGCAGGAGTGGGTGAGTAGAGGGATGGCTAGGCCAGCAATGGGAGTACGGTGGGGCGGTGAGGCCTACGTGGCAGCATAGCCGGCCGCGGGAGGAGGGAGCAGGCAGTTTCACAGGCGCTTGTTTGAGCGGCTGGAGCAGGAAGAGCAGAGATTGAAGAAGCACAACAGCTATTGGATGGACATCCAACAGTCACTACTCTCGTGTGTTGACTAAGTTGACAGGGCGTTGCGTGTGCGTCAACCTTTTTTTTAGGAAAGCATACGCGTCAACCTGTAGTAGGCGCACAAGTCAGCCTCAAATCTGTGGAAAACATCATACAACCCATCTACCATTCTAATAATGTACAACCCATTTGCTAATTCTTAAGATTTTTTTTGGAGCCCATCTTCTTTTCGTTAGCATTACACCCCATATTGTGGCCACGGTTAAAAAGTATACGAAATTTTGCATATTTCGGTGCGGTCAACTGTTTTTAATCCCGAAATATCGATTCACATCCAAACTATTTTGAAAAATAACGTATATAAATATAAAATCCAAATAATTGTCCACGCATAAAAATCAATGGAATTTAAAATCTTGTAATGAAAAAAAAATTGAAACTAATTCCCGGTTTGATGTGTTTTAAAAATGTACAGCCCATTTCTGGGCAAACCGAATGAAACTCTCCTTGTCTTGAAAGATTTGCAGCCCAGCAGGGCTGATAAAGCAAGTAGGACTCGTTTGGATATTTCTTTAAAAAATATAGAACTGGGCTAGCCATTTTCAACAAGAAAAAAACACAACTGGGCTCATGATGTGGTAAACATAAATAAAACCCTGGCTAGACGGGCCACAGCCCCTGCACAGCCTTGTTGTTACCCTGATCCATCGCTAAAACTAGTATAAATAACAACTGCTTGTTCCTCAAAAAAATGTGACCTGCTGGGTCCCTGGTGTCAGCCGCTCGTAGTGTAATTCTCTCGTTTATTGACTACATTGACAATGGCGTGAGCTCCAGATGTCCAACCATTGGGAGGAACCATATTTTTGGGCTTGTAATATAGATGCACTTGCTTGCGTATTGCCATGATGCTGGTGGGTCGACGTTGACAATGCAAGAGGGAGGCTCACCGCGCACGGCGAGTGAACCAAGGACGCAATGTGGAGTACAATGGCGAGGCCTCAGACGGAACGAACAGGAGCCGTGGAAGATGCACAGGTCCAATCGCAAGCGGAGGGAGTACGAGGGTTGACTGGTTCGGGTGCGGGTGCGTGTTGGAGCTGACGTCGGCGAAGAATAATAGGATGTGTGGGGGAATAGAGGGAGGGACTGGCCAACATTGGAGGGTATGTATGGTAGGGCGGCGGAGGCGTAGCCAGCCGTTCAAGGCGGGAGGAGGCGGGAGAAGGCAGAGCTGACGGGGTGGTTTGGTTTGGGCAGCTGGAGGAAGAAGAAGATAAGAGATAGAAGATACACGACAAATGTTGGATGTCAATCCAACGGCTGGTAGGCAGAATTGTTTGTTGACTGGCTAATAAGTCGACGCCACCTTGGATAGGCTATTTCCTCGCGGGTCCCAAATGTCAGAATCAAAATCTGTCACGGTCATGCAGCCTTTCCTATGAAAATTTATAGCCCGTTTGATGTGCTAGTTCGAAATAAGTTTGTGGGTGGTGGTGGGGGCTAATCACTTGGCTTCTATGGACCTGACCGATCTAGGCCGTCTACATTACAAAAAAAGACACATCCGTGACATTTTGGGCCGAATGAAAAAATTTGTGTGTAATAAGGAGGCACTTCTTTGTGGCTGTCGTGGACCCAGCTGTCAGCCTCTCTACGTATAGTACTCTTCCGATGGAAGTCGGTCGTTCACCATATTGATCACGCCACACTGAGAGCACCACGGTGGTCGACGATGGCGAGGCCTAGGAATGGTATGACGCGGAGCCCGGGAAGACGCGGCAGTTGATGCCCACGCGGAGAGGAGAATGAGGGTTCACTGGTTCGGCTGCGGTGTGAGGCTGCCGTCGCCGCAGAATAACAGGGGGTGTGGGTGAGTGGAGGGACGGCCTGGCTAGCAGTGGGAGTTGTAGGGGGTAGTGAGGCCTCCGCAGCAGCACAGCCGGCCATGGGAGGCAGGAGCAGGCGGCACGACCGGCGCTGCTTTGGACGGCTGGAGCAAGAAGACCAGAAGTTGAAGAAGCACTACGATCGTTGGATGGACATCGTACGGTCACTTCAACTAGAATCGTTTATATTTACTAAGTTGACAAAGCCCTTGGTACGCGTCAACTTAGTAGGCCCACAGGTCAGCCTCCGAAACGGTGCGCCCCAGATGTCAGGGGGGAATCATTTTTTGGGCGGCCGAAGCTAGAATATCCGAGATTGAAGAAGAAGCACGACATCCGTTGGATAGACATCCAACGGCCACTGCTGCTAGAATCGTGTGTTGACTATAATAAGTTGATAAAGCCTTGCATACGTGTTAACCTTTTTTTAGGGGACACGTCAACTTTGTAGGACCACAAGTGTCTGGCAGAAAACTTATAGCCCATTTGTGATTTGTAAGAATGTACAGCCCATTTTTGAATTCTAATGGAATTTACTACAACCCATTTACAATTTGTTAAAAGTACATCCCATTTTCTCGCTAGGACAATGATTAATAACTTCAACCAACCGTTCAAGACAGAATTCAATAAAATTTCCCACATTTTGATGGGATCTGAAATATTTTTATCCCGAAATTTCTAGTCAGATTAAATATAAATTTGTATTACATAAAAATCAAACGAAACATTGCGCGTGCAACAATTAAAAATTAAGATTTTAAAAATCCATAAATAATATTTTATAAACTAATTTCGTGTTTGGTGCATTTTTTTATAGTTACTGCCCAGTTTTTATAATTACATCCCATTTATTATTTTTTAAAGCTCATTTTCCTGTTAAGCCTAATTACCTCCTAGGAAAGATTTGCAGCCCCGCGGGACGGATAATAACAAGTTGACCTTGCCCGGGTATTCCTCAAAAAACTTATAGCTGGGCTAGCCATTTTCATGTTGAAAAAAATTAATATCTGGGCTGGATATCTGGCCTGGGCTAGAGGGGCCACAGCCCGCCTACTTAATACCCTGCTCTCCTCTGAACAACAACGAAAACGTCGCCAAGAAAAACTCTCCAATGCTCACGCCTCAAAAACACCAATACTACCCGAGCTGCTTGGTCCCAGCTGTCGGCCGCACCTTGTGCAATTCTCTCGTTTATCTTGACTACATAGGTTGACAATGGTGTGGGACCGTGATGTCAGGAAACCAGGAGGACGCAAAAAAATATAGTTGTACATAATAAGGAGGCACTTGCATGCGTACGGCTATGGCCCTAGTGGGTCCCTACTGTTATCCAGTCAAAATAAAGTCATCTCCTGAATCCTCATGTTCGTTGACCATGTTAACAATGCTCAGTGCCATAGCGAGCGCAACAACTCGAAGTACGATGAAGTGGGCCTCGCGGGCCCTACGGACTGTCTAATACAGCGTCCGCTGCTCATTCAGGAAGCCAGGATCATCGGACACCTATGAGCACCTTCGAGAGACTGAGACGACATGAAATGGTAAGGCCACGCTTTGGAGCTCTGGTTTGTTTCGCACATTTATTAAGATACAAGTGTAATTTACTCGTCATCGGAAACAAGGCGTAACATATAGGCGTAATGAAACCAAGGGCCCGAGGTCTGTAAGTAAAACCGGCGCGTTACACATGTAATTTGAGAGACCGGTGTATATTTTACTAGTCGAAATCGGCCAACCAAGCGCTTCGCCCGAGACCATCTGCTTTTATTTACAAGCGTCAGTTTTACAAGCAGTTTTGGTTGGAAAACGACGATCCAATCACAGCCTAAGATGATGAGTTGGTTGGAAGATCATATGGTTTCACGTCTAACCTACCCGACTTGTCGTATAGGCTATGAATGAAACATAAGACGATGAAGTTCTTAAGCACGAAAACAACAAAAGAGGATGATCTTCTTAACAAGCAAATCACTGGCATTAGATCAACATGCAAAACAATACGAAGCATTATTCTCAGGAGGCACGGTGAACAGCTCGTGATGTCGCATGCCACAACATTCCAACCTCAACTTTGCAATCAAACACAAGGCCTGGGATAACATAGACAATATTCATAACAAACTCTTAACACAGGAATATCTCAGTAGAGTAACTATTTACTTCTAAAACTGAACACAGGAATACAAAAAAACAATCGACGCTGCTCACAGCAAAGGGCGTCCCACTCAAAAATATCAAATGCATGTCTTCTGGCTAACATCAATGAGCAAATTTTGACAAGGTTTTCCAATTCCAATATATATTGCACAAGGCCTGGCATTACATAGACAATATTCAGAACAAACTCTTAACACAGGAATATCTCAGCAGAGTAGCTATTTACTTCTAAACTGAACACAAGAATAGGAAAAATGATCGACGCTGCTCACAGCAAAGGGCGTCCCACTCAAAAATATCAAATGCATGTCTTCTGGCTAACATCAATGAGCAAATTTTGACAAGGTTTTCCAATTCCAATATATTCAACTAATGTCTTCTTTCTAACATCAACGATTAAACTTTGACAAGCTTTTCCCATTCAAAATATGTAATGCCTATGATCGTGGAGCCATGTCATGGCTTCTTGTAGTTGTTTGGGCACTTTTTGAGTTGCCTATGCTCTCTGTAGACTAGTCATGTCACCGGGGTCTACTAATACTTTGTAAAGCTTCTCGATCATTCCTTTTGTAATATAGCGCAAATAGTGACTGCTTCTTTCTGTAAAGTGGAACGACCAACTGGACCCAGTAATGCAGCAGTTTGCCTTGGACACATTGGATCCTTTTGTGCAGTTCAACTAAAATCAAAGTCGGAATAAAACCGAGCTTTAATTTTGATATCCCTGTAAGCAACAATAGTTATAAGGGAAACAATTACTGAGAAATAACGGTTGATGACTTGTACTTCAAGAAGAAAATCATCTACTAATCTACCTTATCTTAATGGGAAACAAAGCAGGAGAGTAGCAATTCTCCATCAGTGTGATTCATACATATTGATTGAGACATTCTCTTAACAATGCCTTGTTGCAACATTTATAAAGAACGACAAAGCAGAAAAGTACCATTCCTAAAACAGTGCAACTGATTCATTTTAACAGAGACATTATCTTAACCATACCTTGGTTAAACATGTAGAAAGAACTACAAAGCAGGATAGTACCATTCCTAAAACAATGCAACTGATTCGTTTTAACAGAGGCAAAAAAGGAATCAATTACTGGCCAATAAAGGAGGATGAAACATGCGGCCAAAAAAATGGTAATCTCGCCAATCCCAAACAAGTGTTGCAGTTTTGAACTAAGATTCAATAGTTAGTTAATTCTGAGAGTGGCATTGCTTAATTTTACCAGCGGCATTAGATTAACAAAAAGCATAAATAGTTCTAGGGGAGAGTGGGTGCAACAACAGCATGTGCTTCCATCTACTTATAGAGGGGGTGATGCAGAGTTTTGTTAGAACAAAGAAACAAGCATCATCTCTGGGTTGGAACAATTTTTGCTCACTTAATGGTAAAAGACAGCAGTTCAATAGCTTCAATTCAACATTTATCCAAAACAGTACCAATACAAGTAGCACAACATCTTAAAGCACACTGCACCATCGTGTGCATGAAAGTCGGTACTAACCTTTCTTGACAAAGATTTGAAACAACTCAGGAGGACGATTTGAACAAAATCCAATACATATATGAAAATCTCGATCTCCTTTTGTGCATTTCCACCAAAATTAAGCAAAGTTATCGGTGTGACATTCAAGTTGAACTGCACAAAACACTCATAAAACATAAGTGTTTCACGTAGCGAAGCAAAATATCGCAATAGCTACAACTTGAATAGATATCCCTGTTTTAATAGAGGCAAAAAAGGAATCAATTACTAGCAAATAAAGGAGGATGAAACATGCGGCCACAAAAATGGTAATTCCACCAATCCCTTACAAGTGTTGCAGTTTTGAACTAAGATTCAGTAGTTAATTAATTCTGAGAGTGGCATTGCTTGATTTGACCAGCGGCGTTAGATTAACAAAAAGCATAAACCGTTCTAGGGAAGAGTGGGCGCAACAACAGCATGTGCTTCCATCTACTTATGGAGGGGGTGATGCAGAGTTTGTTGTAACAAAGAAACAAGCATCATGTCTGGGTTGGAACAATTTTTGCTCACTTAATGGTAAAAGACAGCAGTTTAATAGCTTCAATTCAACATTTATCCAAAACAGTACCAATACAAGTAGCACAACATCTCAAAGCACATTGCACCATCGTGTGGATGAAAGTCGGTACTAACCTTTCTTGACCAACATTTGAAACAACTCAGGAGGACGATTTGAACAAAATCCAATACATATATGAAAATCTCGATCTCCTTTTGTGCAGTTCCACCAAAATTAAGCATAGTCACCGGCGTGACATTCAAGTTGAACTGCACAAAACACTCTTAAAACATAAGTGTTTCGCGTAGCGAAGCAAAATGTCGCAATCGCTACAACTTGAATAGATATCCCTGTTTCAATAGAGGCAAAAAAAGGAATCAATTACTGGCAAATAAAGGAGGATGAAACATGCGGCCACAAAAATGGTAATTCCACCAACCCCTTACAAGTGTTGCAGTTTTGAACTAAGATTCAGTAGTTAATTAATTCTGAGAGTGGCATTGCTTAATTTTACCAGCGGCATTAGATTAACAAAAAGCATAAACAGTTCTAGGGGAGAGTGGGCGCAACAACAGCATGTGCTTCCATCTACTTATAGAGGGGTGATGCAGAGGTTTGTTGTAACAAAGAAAGAAGCATCATGTCTGGGTTGGAACAATTTTTGCTCACTTAATGGTAAAGAACAGCAGTTCAATAACTTCAATTCAACATTTATCCAAAACAGTACCAAAACAAGTAGCACAACATCTCAAAGCACACTGCACCATCATGTGGATGAGACCAAGATTTGAAACAACTCCCCACGAGACCGGAAACAAATCTCAATCTCCTTTTGTGCAGTTCCACCAAAATTAAGCAAAGTCGCCGTTGTGACATTCAAGTTGAACTGCACAAAGCACTCTTAAAACATAAGTGTTTCGCGTACCGAAGCAAAATGTCGCAATAGCAACAAGTTGAATAGATACAACTGTTTTAACAGAGGCAAAAAATGAAACAATTACTTGACCATAAAGGAGGATGAAACAAACGGTGACAGAAAGAAGCATCTAACTTATCTTGATGGAAAACAAAGTAGGATAGTAGCATTTCTAAAATAGTTGCATTGATTCATATTAATAGAGACATTCTCTTAAAACAACATTCGTTAGAAAATGTAATTTACTTTTAATAGTGGAATTGTTTCAATTTTTCGGCGGCATTCTTAGATTAACAACAGCAAAATAGTTGTATGGACATGGGACATGCCAGCACCATGTGCATCCGCACATATAAATGGGTGATGCAGAGTATGTAGCCAAGCAGCATATCTACGTTGGTCCCATATTTGTTCTCTTTGAACCTTTTTCCTATGTGAGGGCAGCAAATCTAGTCCTGCACAAACTACCCGACCCCCCAAGTTTATTTCCCTTTTCGACAAAGAGATCGGTTCCTTACAGATGTGTGTACTAGGTTACTCCCTTTTTCCCTTTTCGACCGACAAAGCGGTTGGATAGCCAGTCTATACTACTTTTCGTCCCTACTTTCCTCATTGAACCACGTCCTAGATTCATACTCCACCCCACCGCACCCTTCTTTCCTCTTTGAACCAAGACCTAGATTCGACTACAAATCGAAAAAGATCCACATGCAGCTAGAGCAATGACGGTTTCAAAGAAACTTATACCTTAGGGTCGTCGGGATGTGGCAAGGCGTGTGGCGGGAGGACGGATCTGCGTACACTACGTACGACAGCGAGGAAAAAGGGGTGGCCCTCCCGCACAGGCGCTGGGTGAAAGAACAGCGCAGCCGGCAGTGGATTGCCTCCCTCGCCGAAGGCGATAGAGTGAACGTTGCACCTCCTCCCCTTCCCGGTGCGACGGGATCCGCACGCCTCCTTCACCAGCTGTGAGGGGGGAGAGAAGAGGCCAACGTAGTCTTGTTTAGATCTGGTGAAGAGAGGGTGAGAGACTATGAATATAGCAAACCCTAGCAAAGGAACGTTGAGTCTCCAGCGTGTATATGTATATGTAGTGCGGCGAGAGTGTGGAGAGTGCAAACCATAGCGAACAAGCGCTGAGGCTCCAGCTTTTATATATACCATAGTACGAACTGAGCTGTGGTGCCTTAACTGCACCTGCTTTTGGTTGTATGATAGGTGGGCCAGCCACATTTTGGGCCGACCTGTCATAACCCAAAGGCAGGTGCACTAAAGTCAATGAAGCTGCGTCCATATAGTACTCGTGCATACGACTAATATATAGTGGAGTGGTTTTCTTATTCTCTCCATAACAATCGTTTTAAATTGTGTAAGTACGAAACAAAACTCTTTATTTAACGTACCAGTGAAGAAAACTACTACGTACATCCGATGAACTAACGATCAACGCGTCCTGGTCGCACTTCCTGTCCTTCATGTGCGGTACACTACCCTCCCTTAAGTGAACAACCACACATGCGCCAAATTATCGGAAACATGTGAGAGTGTGTACAAATAAAGAATTTTAATTTCAATTATCGAAAAGGTTTGAGAGTATGTATAGTTTGCCCTCTCTAACAATTATGGTTTGTTGTGTTCGGCCTAAACTTGGTCAAACTTTGCAAAGATTGACTTCAGTCAAATCTAATATGTGGAGTAAATAAAAATGGAGGGCTACTACGTCCATCCAGGTTTTTAGTCCATGCCATTTTTTAATCAAAGTTAATAGTTGGACAAATAAAATTACAGGGGAGCTGGAGACAAAGTTGTGAGAAGGCTTAGAAATCAATACAAAACTTATGCTCTTAGTACCAACGTCGATCCTTCTTCCAGGAAACATTTGGTTCATAGCCAATTGTGTGATAAAATTGCACCAACGTGAAAGACGATTGCGTCTCCAACGCAACCAAGGTGAACTGACGAAGGATATCATCTTTGTGGGTAACAAGCAAAGAGCACTGATGGAAGACAGCTTGTTTTTCATTGAAAATCGATCAGCTTCACCAGCCTACGCAAGCATGAGGCGCAACCGTGAGCATCGATAGGTCATCGTGGTGATGCATCATCCATTTGGCATCAAGTTTGGGTGAGGCACCTATGAAGTTCGACAAATCCTCACTATGGTCTGTTTCTTCTCAGTAATCAAGCTCGAGGAAGGAAGACCCACCGTTTCTTCATTTAACCAGTGATAGTATTAGATTAGCAGCAGCAATAGGAGCATATGGACAATGACCGCACAACCACCATGTAGTTTTTTCGAAACAACATGTATACCTCCACCGATGCATAAATCAGGACAACTTTTCGAGTGGCATTTCCTCTATAATAGTAGGTGATGTTGGACCAGCCAACGAACCCTAGCTACTATAAATGGGGAGCTGGGGAGTAGTCGCATAGAAGAAAACCCGCATGCAGCGACCTAGGGAGCTGGACCAGTACAAGAAGTTATACCTCAGGTGGGCGAGATGTCGCTTAGGCGGGCGGGCGGGATCTTCCCACACAACGGCAGCGAACAAGGGCGCGGAGGACCTTCGTTCGCGCCAGTGCCGGATCTGAGAGGATGGTGTGCATCGGCTTCCTCCATCGCCGACGGCGACAACGTCAATGATATACCTCCTCACCTCCCGCAGCGGACGGGATTAGGCCGGATCTGTGTCCACCAGTGAGCAGAGAGATAAAGTGGACACCGTCATCTTGTTTTGATATGGAGAGGGTGAGAGAGCGAGATGCGAGAAACTCTATCAAACAAGAGGCTATAATGGAGTAAAAAAATCTCTCCATAGCAGTGGTTTTAAATAGAATATGCGTGTTCCCAGAAAAAAGAAACGAAAACTAGCGGGCAATTTTTTAAGTACCAAGAAAGAAAACTCGATCAAAAACACGCCCCCGCTTCCAGGTCGCGAGAGTCGTCGCACACACACACATAGACATAGACATGCATATCCGTGTTTTCGTAAAATTCCATATCCACCTCCAATCATATTTGTCCAACTAGCACATTATTTATGTTGTTAATTATATACGCAGCAATATTAACGTACAACATCTCTTGTTTGCGGGCGTCCGGACCGCTGCCACGGCCGCTCCTGACCAACCCAAACCCTCTTCACCACCCGCGCGTGCTTCCCGCCGGAAACGGTCAGTGCCGCATTCATGCCCAGCCAGAGTAGACGCGACCTCTCACTAGCGTCGGCATTGAAGCGGCATGCCAGCCGCTTCCTGGTGCACGCGACCGCTCCGCGTTCAAAAGTCGCAATAGCCGGCCACAACATGCATGTAAAAAGTTCTTGGGAGTCCGTGCTACAACTAGCTGTCCTCCCCCAACTCCACGTTCTTGGATGTCGGCCACTACAATCTCTGCCAGTAGTGCTAGTACTCCATGGCGCGATCCATCGACAAGCAGGCAAGAAAGTTATCGTATACTCGGTTTGCGGTGAGTGGCATGCCGAGCGACCGTGTGGGGTTGAGCCTTGGAGGAGGGTGAGACACAAACGCGATAGACGTGATTTAAACATTGGCTTTGCTGGATGGCGTGATCCAATGAAACGAAACGTTGGTTTCTCTCCGTTTCCATTTTTTCTCCAGAAAAACGGAAACTTTCCACTCCATTTTCATTCCTACTCCAAGGTTGCCCCGTTACAACATTCCATCAAATACAAAGGAAAACTAACACGCATGCTGATGCATCTCAATGATTCACATATCATAGCCAATATTTACTTCACAACTAAAGACAAAAGTTGTGAGAGCGTGTACGAAAGAAAAACTACTGATGGGGTCACTAAGACTTAAACCCTAAACCCTAAACAAGATTTAATTTCCTGGCCAGGTAGAACCTGTCAAAGGAAAGTCGGCTGGCACCCTCGGATCATATGATGCTTTTGTGTTGTTCCATTAAAATCGAGCTGAGCATCCCTGGTGGCAAAGATATTGAAGAAGTGTGATTAGAATAATAGTACTAGCACTAGTTCATGAGACATAAACTCATCACAAGTAAAAGGCAGTAGAAGTAGAGAAAGGTCGACATGGAGATGGAGCTACATGGGGAGCTGTAGCAGTGGAGCAAGCCGGCTCCAAAAGGAAGATGGACTGCCTAGGACGTCGGGCTGTAGCTAGAAGGGTGGTTGGGACGCGGCATCGGCCCATACCACGGTGACCCCTGTCGTGGTTCTAAGTCTGACAGTAGTGTAGGGGGGTACTAATGGAGAGGCAAGATCCTAGCTATGGAGTAGTTGTATACGCAAGGGATTTACGAGTTCAGGCCCTTCTCGGAGGAAGTAACAGCCCTACGTCTCGAAGCCCGAAGGCGGTCGACTGGATTATATGCGTATGAGTTACAGGGGTGCAAACCCTTTACACTGAGGAGGGGGTGGCTTATATAGAGTCCGCCAGACCCCTCCGGCCCCCAGTTATGCAGGGTTTAAGATACATTAAGGTTGGGAGTTACTGGTAACGCTACACATAAAGTGTTATGATGACCATAAAAGCTACTTAATGACCGACCATTGGCATGCAGAGTGACTTTAGGTCTCCTCACTGTCGAGTGGGTGGCTTCATGGTCGAGTGGTTGGCTTCATGGTCGAGTGTCTTCGAGTCCGTCGAGTGGAACACTTCTAAGTCGATTGACAGGTGGTTTCTTCTAGAGATGTCCTTGGGTAGGGTAGTTTGGACAGGTCCATGACCCTACCCTAGGTACATAGCTTCATCATTAGCCCCCGAATGGATTGAGGTTTGAGTGGGGAAGGAGTTGAGAATTCCTCCGACCCATTTTTCATGCTATGAGTATGTATTGTTCTGGATCAATGAACTTTAGGTGACGGCACCAACTTCTTTTTCAGTCGCCTTGATCCATTCTTTGTAACCGTCGAGTGAAGTTTTCACTTGGAGCGCTCCGAGCGACAGAGCGGAGGAGATCTTTCGTCTGACGAGTTGTTTGCAACCTGCGGATTTTGTGGGATTCGAATTTTGGGAAGCGCGTGGGGTGGAGCGTGGCCGTAGTAATCGGATGGGATAAGGCAGGGCCGCCTCGATCTCCGCACCACCTTTTTCTCCACGTATCGCATGCACGACTGTTGCAGGATTTGACAAGATCGTCCGGGCCTACATGTCAGTCACTCGGAAGCAACCTCATATAAGGCGCCGGATGGGGGTTTTTGAACAGTGCATTCTCATTTCCTCCTCTCTTCTCCAGACTTATCTGCCGCGTTCGCTTCCACCTCAACGCCGCTGCCCCATGCACGTCCCGCCGGCGACGATGGTGAAAGAGAAGACGGCGGCCCTGGAGCGGGCGAAGAAAGCGACAGCGAAGGCGAAGGGAAGGGCGACCAGTCGGGGCGGATCTTCATCGAGGGCCGGCCTGCCGCCTGGCTGGATCTAGGGCGACTGGATCCGCTCGACGATTAGTCAAGCAGATCTTGACGACCTAGCCAACGAAGGACTGATCCCCCATGGATCGGCGCGGCTCCCGGGGAAGGAGTCTGAGCCGCAACCTTAGGAGGGTGAGTGCGTTCTCTTGGCCACCCATGTCGACCGTGGGTTTTCTTTGCCGCCTCACCCTTTCTTTCGGGGATTTCTGAATTTCTTTGGGGCGCAACTCCACCACATCACACCCAACACCATTGTGTACCTCGCTGCTTTCGTTTCTTTGTGCGAAAATTTCTTGGGTTGGCAGCCTCATTGGGGTCTTTTCAAGCACATCTTCACCTGTCGCTCCCAGACGGTTTAAAAGGCCAATCCGAGTGACGAGAGAACACAAAAGATTCAGATGTGTGGGGGTCTTGGGGTTCAGCTGAGAGGAAAACGCTCCTTTCCGACCATGATCTTACCCGACTCGGTCCGTGGATGGCAGTCGACCTGGTTCTACTGCAAAGACCAGCCGACGCCAGGGTAGTCGACTGGGCTCCCTCCTTTTTCCATGGAACGAGTGAGGAAGCCTTCCTCTTTGAAGGTGGTCTCGGAAGAGAAGGCGCAGGTTAAGGTGCTGGTCGAGCGTGTCGTCCAGCTTATCCATGACGGGGTGACTGGCATTGACCTCTTGGAGGTCTTCCTCCGACGATGCATCCAGCCGCTTCAAGCTCGAGACCATCCGATGTGGTTGTATTCTAGCACTGAGGACACCACTCGGATCCACCCGGAGAAGATTGACGATGCCACGCTGGAGCGGTGGCTGGCCAGCATCACAGGCAACCAAGACAACCTTCGAGGAGCCAGGAGGATTCCTCCACTCGACCAATCATACGAAGTAGACAAGGTCCAATTCTGCATTTCTGACTGTGATTCTGCTTTCTCCATTCTGTTTGCTTAAAATCAGTCGACTGACTTTTGTCTTGTTTGTTGTCTTCTAGGCCACGACTGAGATGTACTCGACGCCCAACGGGGCGCAAGAACAGGCTGAGGAGGGAGAGGCGAGCGGAGGTGAAAGTGAGGAGTGGCAATCTGATGGTGAGGGGGAAGAGGATGACGACGGATCCAGCAAAGAGGAGGAGGAGGAGGAAGTCGATCCTCCTTGTACGGAAAGGCGATCCAAGCTCATCCACGACCCCGCGAGCGAGCGTGGCAAAGCGATTGGGGCCGTTGGGCAATCGTCAAAGCGCCCTCGGGCGGCTTCTCCGGCGCCGACTGAGAAGGCGCCGAAGCATCCACGAGCGGCGCCATAAAAGCCGCCGAAGGCCTTGCCCAAGATGAGAATGGCCATTCCCACAATCTCCGGGTAACAGCAGAACTTGTGTTTTCTTGTTTAGCACAGACGAACTCTTGGTCGACTCATCGACTAACCGACTGGTTTCTGAAATCTGCAGTGCTGCTACCTCCGAGACCTCCGCCAAGAACGACGACCAGGAAATGGAAGACGCTGCCACCTCCAACCCTGGTACGCTCTCTTGTAGTTTCACTTTTGGTCGATTGGATTTTCGTTTCTAACTCTGGATTTATCCTGCAGCTCCTCCTCATGTCATTGATCTCCCTGATGATGACGACGAGGTGCCACTGAGAGCGAGGAAGAATAAAAAGGCGCCCGCTGGCAAGACCACTGACGAGTGCCGCTGACGAGTGCCCGGCCTTCGTCGTCGATTGCTGATCCGCCCTACCTTTTCGCCACACACCATGTCCCAGAGGACCAAGCGGGTGCTGCTAAGAAGGCTATACGCCAGGCGGGGATCATGATGGAGCAGGTGAAGGCGATCCGGGAAGCCAGCCAAGCGGCTTATGAGGCTAGCTCAGCCCTTCAGCGCAATGTCCAGGTTAGTTGGTCACCGCTTGTTTTGTTAGGATATGCTATCTGAAGACTTTCTTTCCGAAGATCTTTGCATTTGTACACCCCTTTGGTGTGTCGATTGATTTTTCGGATTGGTGGGGGCACACTGAGTGCACCCACTGGGTGTAGTCCCCGAGACTATGGTGGACCGCTGGCAGTCGACTGTAGTCTTTGTATTTTGAATTTCTTCATTCCAACTTCTTCACTCGGTCTGGTCGGATCATGTCGAATGGAATCTTGGAACCGGTGGGGGCACGCTGAGTGCACCCACTGGGTGTAGTCCCCGAGACTACGGTGGACTGCTGGCAGTCGACTGTAGTCTGAAGAACCTGTTTTTTTGGTAGATCATGATGAGACCAAGACTAACTGCTGGCAGTTAGCTATAGGGCTATAGTTTTAGGATCATAACCTCTTTGTCTCTTTTCGGTCGACTGGTCGGACCAAGTCGGTAGAACCAGTGGGGCCACGTTGAGTGCACCCACTGGGTGTAGTCCCCGAGACTACTGTTGAATATTTTGATTCGACTGTAGTCTTAGAAATGCTACGTTTTTTCTCTTAGTTACTCGGAAGCAACCTCTCTTTGATACCTGTCGATTGATTATTCACAGAAATCTTGCGAACTTGTGGCTCGCTATACTGAGTTGGAAAACAAACATATCCAGCTCGACCTTGACTTGAAGCTTGTTCAGGAGAACTTTCAGAAGGCGAAGGACGAGGCAAAAGGTATGATTGGTGAGAACTTGACGACTATTCTTATCCTTCCGCCCATCCTTGATTCTGATCCCATTGTCATTTTGCAGATAAAACGAAGGAGGCTCTGAAGAAGAAGGACCAGGAACTTGTCGAGGCGCAGAAGGCGACTTTGGACAAAACGAAGCTTGCGGAAGAGAAGTTGGCTTCAGTCGGTAAACTTGAAGAGGAGAACGCCAACCTGAAAGATGCTCTCGACACGGCCAACAAGGAAGTCAGCCGTCTGAAGAATGACAAGATAGCTCTGAGTGACAAGGCTAGTGAACTGGTGGGGAAGAAGAACGATCCGGAGGCTTATCTGGGAGGGCTCGCCAAGAAGTTGTTCATCATGCTTGAGGGCAATCTCTACTACCCGACTGACTTGTAATCACAGACTTATCATAGAACTGTTGTTTTATCTTTGAGTTGTGTTTACAGAATTCTGCCAAAACTTCGAGGAGGAGACCAGTCGAGTGGAGACAGGCTTGGATCCCATTAATTCTCCTGTGAAGGATGAAACTGCCATGAACGTGCTCCGACTGGAGTCTCGTGTTGCTGGTGTGGTTGAATACCTTGCTCGACTGAAGGTTGCGTCGTCACGGATCGACATGACACTCTGGTCGGGAGAGACGCTTCAAAATGACCTCGAGTCTCTAATGACTCGATTGAATGAAGTTCCAGGTCGAGTGCAAGAATGGAAGAAGTCTTCTGCCAGGTGCGGTGCTGATGTTGCTCTGTCCCTGGTCCGTGTTCACTGCAAGGATGCACGAGAGGACAAGCTGGCGTCCCTCAAAGTGGCCAACACCAAGAAGCATGACTTCCAATCTTTCATGGTGACCTTCATTGCTGCTGCCACTCGGATTGTTGATGGAATCGACCTGGACCAGTCGCGCCTTCCAGTCCTCCGCCCGAGGAGTAAGAAAAACTTCTATGCTTCGCCTTAAATTTGCCTCGGAATGCCGAGTGGTTTTGTAACCGATAAACTTTAACAGGCTTGATGCATGATCACTTCCGAATCCGTAGGATGTTATCTGAACTTGGCTTATCATTGAATATGCTTGCATTTGCCTTCGAGCGAACTTTGTTCTTCACTCGGAATATACTTTAATGTTTGAGACGCAACCCTAAGGTGGAGAATCCAGTCAACCTGCTCTTCACCGCTCTTGCAGGTAAGGATGGAGCACAAATTGCATTCGACCTGCGTCCTTGTAGAGCGCACGTTGTATTTGTGGCTTATCTCCGAAGGAGAAGGTAGCAGTCGACCTGCACCTCGTCGTCCTTGCAGAGCGCACATTGTATTTGTGTCGTAGCTCTGAAGGAGAAGTTAGCAGTCGACCTGCACCTCATCATCCTTGCAGATCGGAATGGATTTCATACATAGGCGAGTATTGGACCGCAACTAAGCCCCCGAGTGGGAGGTTTTCTCTCCACTCGGTAGGATTTTCAAGTACTTAGGCGAGTACTGGACTGCAGCTAAGCCCCCGAGTGGGAGGTTTGCTCTCCACTCGGTAGGATTTTTAAATACTTAGGCGAGTACTGGACTGCAGCTAAGCCCCCGAGTGGGAGGTTTGCTCTCCACTCAGTAGGATTTTCAAGTACTTAGGCGAGTACTGGACTGCAGCTAAGCCCCCGAGTGGGAGGCTTGCTCTCCACTCGGTAGGATTCTCAAGTACTTAGGCGAGTACTGGACTACAGCTAAGCCCCCTAGTGAGAAGCAGACTCACCACCCAGTAGGATTTTCAAATACTTAGGCGAGAACTGGACTGCAGCTAAGCCCCCGAGTGGGAGGTTTGCTCTCCACTCGGTAGGATTTTCAAGTACTTAGGCGAGTACTGGACTGCAGCTAAGCCCCCGAGTGAGAAGCAGACTCACCACTCGGTAGGATTTTTAAATACTTAGGCGAAACGGATTCGCAGCTAAGCCCTGAGTGAGAAGCAGACTCGCCACTCGGTAGGATTTTCAAATACTTAGGCGAAACGGATTTGCAGCTAAGCCTCCGAGTGAGAGGCTTGCTTGTCACTTGGTAGGACATTTTTTTTACAAACTTAGGCGAAACGGATTAGTAGCTAAGCCACCCACTGGGGGATTTCTCACATAAACAAAAGCAACAACAATCAATGGGAAAATTATAAAACTTTTGTCTTTGATAAACAAACTACAGGAGTACTTTTTATTACATCTCATCGAGTGAGTACTTAAGTGTAAAAGGGGCGGAGCAGGTCCGCATTCCAAGCTCGTGGCTCGTCGATCTGGCGACCGACATTGTAAAGACGATATGCTCCATTGTGGAGAACTTTGGTGACGATGAAGGGGCCTTTCCAAGTAGGGGCGAGTTTGTGTGGCTTCTGTTGATCCACTCGGAGGACCAAGTCTCCTTCTTGGAAGGCCCGACTCTTCATGTTTCTGGCATGGAAACGACGCAAGTCCTGCTGATTGATGGTCGATCGGATCATGGCCATCTCTCTTTCTTCTTCTAGAAGGTCGACTGCGTCCTGCCGAGCTTGTTCTGCTTCATCTTTAGAGTAGAGCTCAACTCGGGGTGCATTGTGAAGTAGGTCACTCGGCAGAACTACTTCAGCTCCATAGACCAGAAACAATGTTCGCCCAGTCGACCGATTAGGAGTAGTCCTCAATCCCCAAAGAACTGATGGAAGTTCGTCAACCCACGCGCCTGCTGTGTGTTTGAGATCACGCATCAACCGGGGTTTCAGTCCTTTGAGAATTAGGCCATTTGCTCTTTCTGCTTGTCCATTCGACTGGGGGTGAGCGACGAAAGCGTAGTCGACTCACGTGCCTTGAGAAGCGCAAAAGGCTTTGAATTGGTCGGAATCAAAGTTTGACCCATTATCAGTGATGATGCTATGCGGAACTCCATATCTGAATATCAACTCTCTGATGAAGCTGATAGCAGTGCCGGCATCAAGATTTTTGATAGGCTTGGCTTCGATCCACTTGGTGAACTTGTCGACTGCCACCAGTACATGGGTGAAACCGCTCCTGCCAGTTCTCAGTGGTCTAACCATATATAATCCCCAAACGGCGAAGGGCCAGACGATTGCAATGGTCTTCAAGGCTGAGGCAGGCTTGTGTGACATCTTGGAATAGAACTAACATCCTTCACACTTGTCGACTATCTCTTTCGCCATTTCATTTGCTCTGGGCCAGTAAAACCCCGCTCGGTATGCTTTAGCCACAATAGTCCGATAGGACGCATGGTGGCCAGAGGTCCCCGAGTGGATATCATCAAGAATTATCCGACCTTCTTCTGGCATTATACATTTCTAACTGGCTCCAGTCGCGCTTTCCTTGTACAACTGTCCCTTCATCACAGTAAAGGCCTTGGATCGACGGACGATCTCTCGAGCCTCTTCTTCATTCTCTGGGAGATCTTTCCTTAGGATATACGTGATGTATGGCACTGTCCAGTCGGTGGTGATGACCAAAACTTCCATGATCAGGTCGACCACAGCTGGGACCTCAACTTTAGTCGGATCCGTGGCACTTTTTGGCTGCGGGTCTTCTTCGGTGAAAGGATCCTCTTGAACTGACGGCGTGTGGATGTGTTCCAAAAACACATCACTGAGAATGGCTTATCTCTTGGAACCTATTTTTGCCAAATCACCAGCTGCTTGATTTTTCAGTCGGGGCATATGATGAAGCTCTAACCCCTCGAATTTCTTCTCTATCTTTCTTACTGCATTGCAGTAACCGGTCATGGCTGGGCTTCTGACGTCCCACTCCTTCATCACTTGGTTAACCACCAAATCAGAGTCGCCATAGACCATGAGGCGATGGACGCCGAGTGAAATGGCCATACGCAACCCATACAAAAGTGCTTCGTATCCTGCTTTGTTATTGGAGGAATCAAAGTGAATCTGGAGCACATATCTGAGCTTATCTCCTCGGGGGGAAACCAACACTATCCCAGCACCGGATCCATTCAGCATCTTAGAACCATCGAAGAACATGGTCCAGTGCTCCGAGTGAACTTGAGTCGGCAGTTGTTGTTCGGTCCACTCGGCGATGAAATCTGCTATTGCTTGGGACTTGATGGCTTTCTTTGCCTCAAATCTAATATCTAGGGGAAGGAGTTCAATCTCCCATTTTGCCACTCGACCAGTTGCATCTTTGTTGTGCAGAATCTCTAGCAATGGAGCGTCGCTGACGACTATAATGGAATGGTCAGAGAAATAATGAGCAACCTTCTTCGTGGTCATATAAATCCCATATACAAGCTTCTAATAATGAGGGTATCTTTGCTTTGATGGGGTCAAAACTTCAGAAATATAATATACTGGGCGTTGAACTTTAAAGGCTTTTCCTTCTTCTTCCCGCTTGACCGTAAGTACTATACTGACGACTTGTCCTGTGGCTGCAATGTAAAGCAGCAAAGGCTCTTTGCTGATCGGGGCAACAAGCACCGGCTGGGTGGAAAGCAGGGCTTTTAGCTCTGCAAACGCTGCGTCAGCTTCAGGAGTCCACTCGAACTTGTCTGACTTCTTCATCAGTCAGTAAAGAGGCAATGCCTTTTCACCGAGACGAGAGATGAATCGACTTAAAGCGGCCAAGCAACCAGTAAGCTTCTGAACATCGTGCACACGCACAGGTCGTTTCATTCGGAGTATAGTACTAACTTTTTCTGGATTTGCGTTGATTCCTTGTTCAGAAAAAAGAAAACCGAGTAATTTTCCGCCAGGAACTCTGAATGTGCACTTTGATGGATTAAGCTTGATATCATACCTCCTAAGGTTGGCAAATGTCTCAGCAAGGTCAGTCAGCAGGTCGGAACCTTTTCGTGACTTAACCATAATATCATCCCTGTACGCTTCCACATTCTGACTGATTTGAGTGAGCAATCACTTCTGAATCATCCTCATGAACGTGGCTCCGGCATTCTTGAGGCCGAATGGCATGGTGACATAACAGAAGCACCCGAATGGAGTGAAGAAAGCTGTTTTGATCTCATCGGGTCCATACAGACGGATCTGATGGTAACTGGAATAGGCGTCTAAAAAAGACAGGCGCTCACATCCCGCAGTCGAGTCAACTATTTGGTTGATGCGGGAGAGAGGAAAATGATCTTTCGGGCAGGCCTGATTGATATGTTTGAAGTCAATGCACATGTGAAGTGACTTGACCTTCTTGGGGACCATGACAACATTGGCGAGCCACTCGGAGTGATAAATTTCTCGGATAAACTCTGCTGCTAAGAGCCGAGCCACCTCCTCGCCAATGGCCTTTCTTTTCTGGACGGCGGACCGTCAAAGATGTTCTTTGACAGGTTTTGCTTTTGAGTCGACTCGTAGACGGTGCTCAGCCAGCCCCCTAGGAACACCCGGCATGTCAGAAGGTTTCCATGCGAAGATGTCCCAGTTCTCATGGAGGAACTGGATGAGCGCTTCTTCCTATTTGGAGTCGAGCATTGTGGAGATATGAGTCGGAGCAGCACTCGGGTCGGTCGGGTGAATGTGAATCGGTTTAGTCTCATCAGACGACTGAAATGCTGATTCCGTAGCGGGCTTCTTAGCTCGCAACAAATCACTCGGATCTTCATTTTTCTGGTGTTCCTGCCACTCTTCTGTTGCCATCTGAGCATCGGCGATCTTTGAGCCTTTCTGAAAGCACTCTTCCGCCTTCTTATGATTGCCAGTAATAGTGATCACACCTTTCGGGCCAGGCATCTTTAATTTGAGGTACACGTAGCATGGTCGAGCCATAAAACGTGCATAAGCTGGCCTGCCCAAAATAGCGTGATAGGCACTCTGGAAATCCACAACTTCAAATGTCAATTTTTCTTTGCGGTAATTTTTGGAATCACCGAAAACCACATCGAGAGCAATCTTACCGAGTGACACAGCCTTCTTTCCTGGAATGACTCCATAGAAACTCATATTGCTGGTACTGAGTCTGGACATTGGTATGCCCATCCCTTTCAACGTCTCTGCTTAAAGTATGTTCAGGCTACTGCCACCATCCATCAAAACTTTAGTCAGTCGAGTGCCTTCGACGACTGGGCCGACCACCAGAGCTTGCCTCCCAGGGGTGGCTATGTGTGTCGGGTGATCAGACTGGTCGAATGTGATGGCAGTCTAAGACCATTTCAGATAACTGGGTGTCGCCGGAGCAACCATATTCACTTCTTGGTTGATAACTTTTAGTCGACTTTTGCTTTCAATGTCAGCAAAAATCATCAGGGTGGAATTGACCTGGGGATATCCATCATCACTATCCTCTTTATCCTCAACTTTGTCCGACTCCTTTTCCTTATCTTTGGGTTGTTTCCCCTGGAATTGCTGGATCAAGAGCCGACACTGTCCAGTGGTATGTTTCGGGTAAATGAATTTACCCTCTGCATCTTTTTTCATGTGAATGTGGCACGGCAAATCCATCACGTCATTTCCTTCCTTGTCTTTCACCTTCTTAGGGTTCCAAGACCCTTTAGGCTTCCCTTTAAACTTTCCTTGAGTCACGGCCAAGGCTTCTCCAGGAGCAGCTGGCTCGGCTTTCCGCTTCTGCTTCCAGCTGGAGTTCCCTCCTCCGGTTTCGTGGGCGACTGACTTGTGCTTGACGCTCCGGAACCGATCCTCTTCTTCACCATTGGCATACTTGGTGGCTATCTCCATCATTCGACTCAGAGACATGTCTCCGGTTCGACCAAATTTCGGGTTTAGCTCTCTGTACTTAACGCCTTCCTTGAAGGCACACACTGCTTGGTGATCAGATACATTTTCTACCATGTGATGCAACGTGATCCATCTCTGGATGTAATCTCTCAAAGTTTCATTCGACTTCTGCACACAAGATTGCAGCTCTGTCAGTCCTGCTGGTCGCTTGCAAGTTCCTTCAAACGTTCTGACAAACACTCGGGAAAGATCTTCCCCAGTGTAAATGTTGTTGGGTGCTAACTAATTCAAGCATGCTCTGGCCGAGCCCTCCAACATAAGAGGCAGATGTTTCATGGCTACCTCATCATTGCCGCCACCAATCTGAACAGCCACTCGGTAGTCTTCAAGCCAAGTATCAGGCTTGGACTCACCAGTGAACTTACTGACTCCAGTCGCCAACCTGAAGTTGGGAGGAATCACCGCGGCCCTGATGGCTCTGCTGAAACACTCTGGTCCTGAGACGTGCACTCTGCTGCTGGTGGGTACATCTCTGTCGTGACCCTCTTGGTGAGCTCTGTTCCTGTCGACCAGACATTGAACGATAATGGATCTCGCATCAAAGCCTGGTTCCCTGAGGTCGACTGGGATCCTTCGCCCAACACTGTAATGGCGTTGATCATCCTGTTGTCGAGGCGCGTACGATCCACCTCTTGGGGGAGGGGTGGGCACCCGACGTCGATCATCGCGATCGATTCGGTGATCATACTGCTCATGGTTCTTGTACTGATTGTGCCGGTCTCCACGCCCCTCACGCCTCGGGGGCGATCTGGGGCTATGAGCCGACTGGACTGTATTTGCAGCTACGGATCTGCTGTGAATCCTATTCCGCGACTGCGATACAGCTGAATTTTGATCTCCTGCTGCCCGGAGTAAATCTCTGATCTGCAACAAACCTCTGTTAGCCTCTGACTGGGAAGGCTCAATTGACTCCACTATATGGGCCGCAACTGCTAAATTCTGAATCGGAGTTTGATATACCTGAGTCGGTTGTGGAAAGAGCTGATGCTGACTGGAATCCGGAACGCGTTGCCGCGCATGCTCGTCGAGTGTTTGCTGAAGGTTCTCCAGTCGAGCGCGCTCAGCCAATTTGGCCCAGCGCGCGTCCTCTAAGGCACGAGCCTCGGGAGTTTCTCCAAGGATAGGAGTATGAAGCGCATCCATGTTCCGGCGGCGAAGTTCTTCCCTTTGCAGCGAAGTGAGGGGCTCGGGGAGATACTCCTCATGGGCATGCGACGGATCGCCTCCACCGTCGCCTCTGTCGGCGCCGGGAAAATCGGGAGGACCGTGTGGTCCATCGACCATCAGGACCTCCGCCGTTGGATCACTGCTGTCGCACTTGGATGCAGTCTCTGTGGAGCCAGTTGATAGGTCAAACAAGCCGTAGAGAGATTCGTCGGGCTAGATTGCCGCGACTTGGGGGGTGGCCGATTGGTGAGCCACCGCGTGTCTCACCCACCGCTGAAGCCTCGACCGACCGAAGCGCTTGCGCCGGCGGCAAACAGGGAGGGAGGACGACACAAAGACCGACCGATACTGGGTCGACGGCTGCCACAGGAGGACGCCGCGGACGCACGCGCTAAAGTGCGTCGCTCCGCAGACTTGGAGTGCGTTGATGTCGAGCGGAGCCTCCTGAAGCCAAGCAAAGTCGTCGGCGACGAACGTGAGCGCGCTGAGACAGATCTCGCGGCCCTCAACCAAAACTCCGCCTGAAACCATGATGAAGGGGATCGGAAAAAATTGCAACTCCTCTAGTAAGTCGCTAAGACAACGGCCCCACGGTGGGCGCCACCTGTCGTGGTTCTAAGTCTGACAGTAGTGTAGGGGGGTACTAATGGAGAGGCAAGATCCTAGCTATGGAGTAGTTGTATACGCAAGGGATTTACGAGTTCAGGCCCTTCTCAGAGGAAGTAACAGCCCTACGCCTCGGAGCCCGGAGGTAGTCAACTGGATTATATGTGTATGAGTTACAGGGGTGCGAACCCTTTACACTGAGGAGGGGGTGGGTTATATAGAGTCCGCCAGACCCCTCCGGCCCCCGGTTATGCAGGGTTTAAGATACATTAAGGTTGGGCGTTACTGGTAACGCTACACATAAAGTGCTATGATGACCATAAAAGCTACTTAATGATCGACCGTTGGCGTGCAGAGTGACTTTAGGTCTCCTTACTGTCGAGTGGATGGCTTCATGGTCGAGTGGTTGGCTTCATGGTCGAGTTTCTTCGAGTCCGTCGAGTGGAACACTTCTGAGTCGATTGATAGGTGGTTTCTTCTAGAGATGTCCTTGGGTAGGGTAGTTTGGACAGGTCCATGACCCTACCCTAGGTACATAGCTTCATCAACCCCCGATTGAGACGCACCGACTGTGGCTTTTCTCCCTCACCAATGTCGACCGCGTCTACGCAAAACATTGTTCCTTTCCCCCAGCTGTGGGATCAGGCCGGATATGTGACCAACAGTGTGGCCACCGTCATTCTATACTTGTGAAGAGAGCAACCCAAGCAAAAGCAGGCTTGTAGCTTAGGCTCCTGCTAGTGTATATATAGTGGTTTTCTTTTTCTCTCCATATCAACCATTTTATATTGCGTATGTGTCATCAAAGAGTGAAATGATGAATGCTTCTTCTGACTAACTTACTGTGTGATTTGACTGCTCCTTAGTGGCCCCTACACGTACTCCCCCTACATGTATGCAACAGTCACACATCCCGTCAACTTGCCGAACAAGGAGAAGCTTGCAGGACGGGAGAAGCTTGCGCACGATGGCTCGCAGGACAAGGAGAAACTTTTGACTAATGCAACCTCTCCCTCGCTCAGGCGATGGACATGCAACAGTTAATTCGGTGTCAGATTGCCAGAAGCATACACTATACTAGTACTATTATTGTTCGACTTCCCGAAGAGGCGAACAGCCAAGAGCAAAGTTTACTAGTACTAGTACTACTAATATAGTCTATAGAGGTATGTACTATACTACTACTAAGAACCGGATGGAGGAGCATCTGCACTCTTATTATATTTATAAAATGTGATAAAGCAATCTTTAACACATTTGGTTCTCTTTGAGGGTTCTCGCATGTGATAATGGAAGTTGATTGCATGGAACACTCGCCACAATTCTCGCTTAATTCTGGCTCATATCCTGTTACAAATAGGAGCGCTCGGTAATATTTCCTCTTATTTTGTTATTCAGCATGTAAACAGGTCAGCAAACCTTGCGGCGCATCTTTGTGCAAATCGTGCTTGTTGCACTTTGAATGTGGCCGAGAGCTGGCTTGATGAAACACCTCACTTCCTACTTCTTGTTTTGTGGGGTACCTCGCTTCCTAGTGACCAGTGTCTTGGCTGATAGTCCTAAGAATGCTTATATGTCCTATGAATAAAGCTCTCTCATTTACCCGCAAAAAAGATTAAGCCATATTAACCGGAAAGGAGGGAGTATGGACTAGCACTACTTTTTGGTGTGTCCCGTCAACTCGCAGAACAAGGAGAAGCTTGCAGGACAAGGTGAAGCTCGCTTGAGCCTTTTGACTAATGCATCCTACCCTCACCCAGGCGTGGACATGCATCAGTTCATTCGGTGTCAGATTTCCAGAGGCATACACTGTAGTACCGAACATGCGGAGTACCATCATTGTTCGACTTCACAAAGAGGCGAAGAGCCAAGCACAAGGTTTAGTAGTACGATTAGTACTACTATTAGAACCGCATGGTGGAGCGTCTGTACTCTTTTTTTTAATCTCTGGTAAAGTACACATTTATTTCGGAGAAGGGCGGAAAATGGCAGCCCAACATGTAATGATGATATCGATCAACCATGCTCGAATATATCTTGGCCTCCGTGTGAGCCCGTCTGTGTGTTCTCTCTCCTCGTCTCTCTCAAGAAACGGTGGGTTGGCCATTTTGTCATCAATTGAGATCGGTTTGCTCACACTCCGGTCCCACATGTCAGTGATATGCCAAGAGGAGGTGCATTGACCGACTGGCCATACGCATACTTGGTTTTTCACCTTCATACTACTCCTCCCTCCGTCATAGTTTACAGGGCGCGCTTCATTATGATGCATTTATCTCAATGCATTTCCACCACGAGAGAGACTTTAGACGTGTTTGGTTTAATACTCAATTAATTAGGGCGTGGTAACCGCAATCAAGTCCACAATTTTCTCTCGATGTACTACTACGGAGTGGAGTAAGTGCATGCATGTGTGTACTCGGGGTGGAAGCATTGCATGCATGTGTGTACGCATTATTTCCTCTAGTAATAGACGCCGTGCTATAACAACCAATGCTATTTTTCAGGCCGATTGCTAGTCGCCTTGGTCCCAGAGATTTTTTCTTTTTCTGAAGAACGCTCTATAAACAGTGACAGATGGAGTAGTATGAGTGGATTCAAAGAAGAGCATATTGATGGTTGCTTCTTCCGAGCAACTTACAGTGGGAAAGGTAGGGCTTATGGTTTGACTGCTCATTACTCACTATTAATGCGGCGAAACGACCGGGCTGAGTCTCCCCTGTGGTTGTGCACTACCCCCTTGGTTCTTAAATATACTCTGGATGGAGTAGTATGAGCGGATTCAAAGAAGAGCGTATTGATGGTTGTTTACATAATTGACGTACTATACAAATAATTTCCCAGCGACATGAAATTGTACAATGGTGTGAGATTTCAGCTTTTGTTTCATGTGTCTTGCCATCGATGCTCTTTCGGAAACAATAAAAAACTAACTTCCTTGCTAATGATCTCAATTATTAGCAGATCAGAGCTAATATTTAGGCTGGTCATAGTGGGAAGTATCATATACTACTATCATGCATATGATACTAGTGTATGATACTACATCCATCGTGCATAGTATCATAGATTAGTATCATAGGTGGTGTCATTTATTGCCATGCATGACACATAGTAGCATCACATTTATTATGTTATGGTATCTACCTATGTTACTATAACCATCTCTTTCTTCTTTAATTGCCTGCCACATGAGCATGTTTGTGAGTCCCAAGTACATGATACTACTTATGTTACCCCCACTATGGCCAGCCTTACATCACAACTGAAGACAAAGTTGTGAGATGGTTTTAAATTAAAATTTATCCATGCTTTCATTGGCAGCAACGTCCCCCCAGCTCTGTCTAAATCAACAAGGCATGTTGGAAAATAAAACTAGTTGTCTGGAGCATGGAACATTCCGATCATTTTGTGCAGTTCCACTAAAATAGAGCTGAGCGTCCCAGTTCCAAAGATATTAAGTGTGATTACGATAATAGAGGACTGCTGATGAAACAATAAACACACAAATAGAAGCCGGTCACCTTTTTAGTCTCTCTTAACACACTAACTAGTTGGAGAAAATTAGGCTCGGAGTTGGATGAGGAGGATAGAGCAAAACCAATCTCCCTTTGTGCAGTCGCACTGAAATGTAGAGACGTTGCCCGTGTGACATTTTAGTACAACTGCACAAAATACTCTTAAGAAAAAAGTGATTCGCGCAGTTCAAAGGTCGCAATAGCAACGAGGTGAAATGGATAGCCCTGTTTGCACAAAAACGTAGAAAGGAAACAATTACTGGCCAATAACAGTTGATGACACATGCGACGACAAAAAAGAAGCATATTCCTTGTCGTAAGGAAAGATAACAACACGGTTGTGTTTGTCTAAAATGGTGTGGGACGAGATTGCAATATGGAAAGTACGCCGGACGAGCTACGTTTTGGGCAAAGAACTATGGAAAATCCACATGCAGTGACGTGGGAAGATAGGTAGTGGATCAAGGCCGGAGGGGATACCTAGAGGTCATCGGGATGTACCTAGGTGAGCGGCGGCAGGCGGAATCTGTCCATACTGCGGCCGTGAGCAGGTGGTGTAGGCCCTACCGCGTCGGAGCTTGGTTAGAGAGAACGGCGTGTACTGCAGATCGGGACGTGCTACCTCGGCGCCGTCGAACGGAGAAACGATACACATCCTCCCTTTCCACCGGCGGACGAGATGCGGCCGGATCAGTGACCAATGGTGAGAGAGAGAGAGAGGCCACCGCGGCCTTGTGTGAGATACTCTGAAGAGAGACAAACCAAGCAGGCAGGCTCCATTGTATATAGTGGAGCGGACTACCTTTTTCTCCATAAAAATCGTTTCATATTCTGTGTACGTGTCATTGAGCGATATAACTTTATTTAAAAATAACGCGCCAACGCATCAAGTCGAACTTTGTTTCATGCACGCGTGGTACACGACCTCCATTGGTAAAAACCTCTACACGCGTTCAAATTAGCATGTGGGCTGCCATTTCATACAGAAATGAGCTCCACCATGTACCCGCACGGGTGTGGCTGGGCACGAAGCGTGAGTACATGCACGGTGCACCTATTCTCTTCTTGTTTACGTACACCACCTACATGGGGTTGTGTGAGAGAGATACAAACATAGAGAGATATAGTGTGTGGGTTCATGAGAGTTTTTTTGGGGGGGGGGGGTCAATCAAAAAAATGTAACATACGCAATGTGTGTGAAATAGAGTCCTGGATATATCATATACATAGAGGGGGCGATCCAAGAGAAGAGAGTGGAGATATCATCGGCTTGAGGTGTCCATAGAATCAAAGAGAGGGATGATGTGTGTGTGTGTGTGTGCGCGCGCGATCGATAAAGAGTGCCATCGAATTTGTGTGTGCCGACGTCAAAGATATAGAGTGGCTGGCCTACTGGAACATGAGAGGGGGACATGTGCAGTTTTTCTCTGTGGCATGGATACCTACCTACAGCGCTCGACTATCGGTGTGGGGGGGAGGGAGGCCTAATTAACTATAGAGGTACAATGGCTGGTATATGTGTGGAGGAGGAGAGATGCCTACCTCATGTATTAAGGGAGATCGATCTACCTCATGTATTAAGGGAGATCGATCGACATCCATGCATATGTGTAGGAGAGGAATAAGGTTGGGAGATAGACAGAGCTAGAGTGTTGGAGGGGGTGGTAGTGGAGTTGCTTCTAACAAATGGTGGGATAGGCTTGCTAGACAAACGGAGGGCACGCCTGCAATATCAATAAGAGAGGGGATGGTTGCATGTCTGTGCACGTGCGTGTGAGAGACGGGTCAGGAGGCATGCACGGATGATGATGGAGGACAATATGGTTGTGGTAACCAGATGCAACTACATAGGAAGATCAATCGTCCTTTGTCAGAGAAAGGAGAGACATAACTTGTGAGGTACGTCGATCGATGGGGGGGATAGCTAAAGTTGACCTAGGTATATGTTGGGAGATCGATCGGTATACATGCATGTGTGTGTTATAAGCAAATGAGGCATGGGGAGAAGGATAGAGAGAGGGGTGCATCCAGGAGGTGGGGCGAGAGGCATACTATATCGAGGGGGAAGGAGTGTGCGAGTACGAGATCGATGAAAAGAGTGGTGGGAGTGAGGCATGGACGGTGATAAGAGAAGAGGGGAAGCTTGTGTTTGTGCTATGAACACCTGGCTAGAGAGGCATATCGATCGATGTGTGCCATAAAGAAGGAGCTGGGGGGCTACACATACCGTGGGTGAACGACCTAAAGTGAAAAGACGAATTTGTGCGATGGAGCTAGAGAATGCTGAGGGAGGGTGAGAGGGATGCGGGCGTGTCCATGCACGAGAAAAATTTAGCACTAGCTACAAAGATAAGAGGATTGTGTGGGTGTAAAACACGAATAGAGATCATACTTCGTTATAAAAAGAGAATTCGGATATTTGAAGAATTTATCATAGTGTTTTAAACCGACGCATGTGTGAATATATATAACGGTGATACACATGGTGTGGTTATGAACATGTTATACTACATATAATATATTTCATCTCTACTCTTATAAAAAAATGGAGTTGTTGATGATGGTGTGCCTGCCATCCTGCAATATAGGCCGTCTGATTTATATCTGACGGATAGGAAGGTAACTATGACAATTTTGAAAATAGATACCCACACCCCTCTCCATATTTGCAAATTAGTCCTCCCCTTGATCATGTTGATGTTTTGTGGAACGCATGGGCATCTTGCGAGTACTACCTATAATATATAGAACATTGATTATAATTTGGGCTAATGTGTGCCTTTTGCAGCTCAGGTCTAAATACTTGTCATAATGTAGGGGGCAGCCGGGGCACTATACTTTGTGTAATCAACATAGTGTACATATGGAACATGGTTTATATTATGAATATATAGTTAATACATCAAATGTACTATTATTTGGAATCTACATCAAGTGTATTCAAAAAATAGAATTCGAGTTCATGTAGTACACATAGTTCATATCTATCTCTATAGTAATCATGTGGTGTGTTATTAAGGTAATACACGAATGATGGTTGAAGTTGGCAACAATCATGATTGTAGATTCTTATTGAAATAGAGAAACGAATTCAAATTCAGTTTGAATTACAACGGTAGTATAGACATTTGGAATGAACTAAAATGTTGGTATGAGTAGGTTACATGCATTATACAGCAAGTGAAAAAATTTAATTGGACATAACATGGATTCATACTCCCTCCTTCCATCTATATAGGGCATAATGCGTTTTTTAAGATCGCCTTTGATTATTGACAAGATTAATAGTACATGACATGCACAATGTGAAAATTATATCATTGAAAGCTCCTTTCACACACCAATTTAACGGTGCGCTTTGTGTAAGTTGCATGTCATATATTATTGCTCTAATATTTGGTCAAAGTTCGCATCGAAAAACGCATTAGGCCCTATTTAGATGGAAGGAGGGAGTAGCTTTGAATATCATTTGTATATTAAAACGGGGCAAGACTCTCTCTTTGTGTTGTGTCAATAGTTTTATTTTTTTCATTTTCTTTTTGGTTGAGGGAAATGTGAATTGATTTGGTATGTACAAGTACAATATTACACGTTAGGCTTGTCCCTAAAATTCAACCCGCGCCTTGTTATATCCCAAAAATTCAGATATCGTGCTCCCAAAACTGGCGCCTTCACAACCCGTGCCTTGCTATCCCGAAATTACAACGCGCGTGAAAACTCCCTCCAGTTGCCAAATCCCGACATGCGAAATCCCCCTTCTAACCCTGAGCCGAAAGGGCCGCTAGTTCAAATCGATGGAGGGTACTTTTGTAACTGAAAGTGCAACTATCCCTAGGTGGTTTTTGTAATTCATAACAACATATAGCTCATTGAGCTAATTCTATTCCAAGACAAATATTTCAGGAAAGCTCAATGAATGGCATGCCATGGATGATGAAAGTGGATCCCTCAAAATATTAAGGAGAAAAGGATTGGCTCAAGCTCAAAAGCTCAAGACTCTACATTTTATATTTTAGTGATCCAAGATCAGATTGAGTCTATAGGAAAAGCCAATACTATTAAGGAGGGATGAGGTATTGCTTGATGAGTTTCTTGCTTCAAGGGCTTAGTGATATGCTCCAAAAACCCTCAACTACTTTCTCATATCCACATATGACCTAAACCCAAAGTCAAATTTGGCCCCACCGATTCTGTCTATTCGGCGCCACCGAGTTCAGATGTCATAGCCACTGCCACAAACCCTAGGCAAATCGGTCTTACCGATAGGGATCTCGGTCTCACCGAGATGGGATTGTAATCTCTCTATTTCCCTTTGTAACGTTTCGGTCTAACCAAAGTGAGCAATCGGTCCCACCGAGATTGCAATGTAAACTCTCTGTTTCCTTTTTGTAACATTTCGGTCTCACCGAAATGAGCGAATCGGTCCCACCGAGTTTACCTGACCAACTCTCTGGTTAGCTAATTACCAAAATCAGTCTCACCGAGTTTGTGTAATCGGTCTCACCGAGATTACATTATGCCCTAACCCTAACCATATCAGTCCTACCGAGTTACATGTCGGTCCCACCGAAATCACTAACGGTCACTAGGTTTACTAAATCAGTCCGACCGAGTTTCTTGATTCGGTCCCACCGAGATTGGTAAATTGTGTGTAACGGTTAGATTTTGTGTGGAGGCTATGTATACCCCTCCACCTCCTCTTCATTCATGGAGAGAGCCATCAGAACAAACCTACACTTCCAATTTACCATTTCTAAGAGAGAACCACCTACTCATGGGTGAGGCCAAGATATTCCATTCCTACCATATGAATCTTGATCTCTAGCTCTACTGGAATCTGGCACTTTGCCATCTACCATGGCAAATGGCAAAGGCATGGTCGGCGGATGGCAAAGGCTTTGCCATCTGCCAGCAGATGGCACACAATTTGTCTGAAACCCTGCCGGTACAGGCTTCTTTGCCGACTGTTGGCTGATGGCAAAGAGCCTGTGCCTTTGCCATCAGCTGGCAGATGGCAAAGCCTCTTAACGGGGTTAGCCCCGTTAGAAGGCTAACGGCATACTTTGCCGTCTGCCAGCAGATGGCAAAGGCTGCAGGCTCTTTGCCATCTACCTGCAGATGGCAAAGGCTACATGCTTTGCCGTCTGCCAGCAGATGGCAAAGAGCCCAAATAGGTCAGCCCAAATTTTACATGTAGATGACACGTGGCCTCTTTGCCATCTTCCAGCTGATGGCAAAGCTCTTTGCCATCTGCCAGCAGATGGCAAAGTGACTATATTGCCCCATTTAAATTTTTTTTCTTATATCAGTTCATTTTCACAGAAAATCAAACACAAATATATTTATATGACCAATATAGCATATTCAACACATATTACCAATAGTCATGAACACATATATATCCAACACATGTTACCAATAGTAGCAAGTTTCATCCGTACATATACATAGTTTCATCAATATTACACAGTTTCATCCACAGGTAGCAAGTTTCACAAGGTCAAAACAAAAACTAAATACAAGCACTCCATCAACCCAAGCTTCCGTGATCTTAAGCAAATCTTTAAAATGGGAAAGAAGAAAGTTAGAAGAAGAAGACTAGAAGAAGATTATTATGATGCGGAAATATGCATGGATTGTCAAAACTTGCATTATCCTACTATCACTAGTACAACAAAGCTGCAGGTTGGCATAGTTCATGAACCATGTACATCATGACAAATACAATATCATCCAATGCTCGACTATGAACAAAATTGTGCATTTTCTTTTTCAGCATGAGACACAATAAAATGTCTAGAAAATCTATTGAATGGCATCAGTCCCAAATTCTATCTGGTGTGCTAGTAAATCTGGACGATCGACGAACATCAAACATATCAAGAAAAACAGTACACAAGGCATCAACCTAATTTCAGCAAGCAAATTAACTCAATTTAAAGAGATAGATGACAACAAGCAAATTAACTGAATTTGCAATCAACCCTGAATAGTAAGTAGAGTAGATTTCAGAAATCTGGAACTAAACTAACCTAATTAATCATAACAAGGTGGCATGCACAGAAATCTGGAACTAAACTAAGAACTTCGAATTAAAAGAGGAGAAGCAAAGGTTCAGGAATTAGTTGCTCCCCTGCCGACGCATTGGTTGTCGAGGTTGAGGAGGTTGTGTCCATGGCCGCACCATCGACCTGAGCTGCAACCCAGCATCCACCGCAGACCCGTCTTTGCGCTCGAAAGAGACGACTGCTTCAGACCCCTCCTAGCTCCCCTCCGACGGTGGTCTCCTCCTTGTTCATCCGCCTTGATATGGCTTCAGGGTGGCAGGCCAGGCCGTCCCTTGTCACTGGGCATCGTCGTCCATGGCCAGATCTAGCCACTCCATGGCGTCCGGGCAGGGGAGGAAGTGGCCATCCTGTCCATGGCATCCTGGTGCTCGAGCGACGACGGATCAGAGAGTTAGAGGGGACGTGGTAAAGAAGATAAGGAAGGAGGGATGTGGCAAGGGAAGAGAGGGCATCTGACTCACCGGAGCAACGCTGGAGCCACACCAGCTACGCGGTAGCCGAAACCCTAGTGAATCGGTGTTTTTGAATGTAACTCATCCCTTGGCAGAATATTGCTGTCATATTCACAACGGAAGAGTTCCTATCCAGCTGACAATGCAGATGATGGAGATGCTGATAAGCAAATCAGCAGTATTCTGTATTTTTTTTACCTGGCTCGTATCAATTCATGTTAATTGCATTCAGCTAGAAAGTAGAGTACAATCCTGATAATTACATTCAGCTACTGAAATAAGGTAAGACAATATTCTGCCAATCATCACCCACTGGTAAACGATGATCTCAACAAGGTAAGACTGTAGACAATGACCTCAAAGAGATGTATGTAACTAGCAGCTGTTCACTCACCTGCCATTCCATGAATAACCTGCAACTACTCTCACCCACAGAATAGTTGAAAATATCTAATGTTTACCATTTAAACAAAAGACTTGGTTGGAGTGTCTTAAGATAGCTCTTACGTATAGGTAACAATATCTGTTGTGCAACTAGATGAATTTAACACGAAGAATAAGTTAGAATTTTCCATAGATACTAAAACATGCTGAAAATAGAATGCTAGCATTGCCAAGCTACTGAATAGTCCAACTCTCCTCTGGCTGACAAAAACGGTAACAGAGATTTCACAAACCAGATGGAATCCAACAAACAGAGGGAAAGCAGAGCAAGCTATACTTGCGGCATGGTAGAGATGAAGATCAGAGCAAGGGAAAAGAGTAGCTACTAGCATCAGCCTGAATTGTACGTGTACAACACAACATCTTGTTACAATACAGAGATAGATTAAGTGTAATTTTCTTTCAACAACACACAATCTGCGTGTCTTTATATTTTTTCGAAAGATAGGGGAAAACAAATGCATACAGTAGAAATTAAAATCTCATCTAATAGCGTGTACTTCTGAACGAAAGAGAAGTTAGCTGACCTCTTAATGCTCTTCGTTGGCAGGAGGATGACCACCTGCGATCAAGTGCGCTATTGTGGCATATATCTTCCTTTTTTCCAAAGAAGCATGGTAGAATTATAAAGAGAGTATGTTTCCATAGACATTTAAAAAAAGAGATTTGTGTATACTCATTACAGTGTAAGTACCATAGATTATTCAGATTAGAAGTTCTTGTCTCTACCAACAATTTATATTTTCTATACATACTAATATCTATATCGCCTTGACAATCATGTATTTATATGAGCTCTTTGTGGTGCATGATACAGCCAGATTCCTTTTGTTATTGCAGCAATTTATAAGTAGTTAAATATATTTTAATAGCTAGTTTCTTCTGTGTTATAAAGACAAAATAAGACATGCATAGACTTGCAAATACGTATTAGAAATCTTCTACTCCAAAGTATCATGTGAATCAATGTAAGTCACGAATCGTGTGCATATCACACAAAGCAGTTTTTTTGTAAGAACAATACATAATACTAATCGACGGTACAGATGATTCAACAAATATGCATCAAGACACCACTACCTTGCACATGGTGATATAGGATGGAGTTGAATCTGATCACCTCCTTTTTACAACTTAATCGAGTAATGTGTACTGCTCATAAATAGGCATGTATATAGTAATTTTTCTTTTGATCAAACGCTTGGTATATTAACGATCACATTATACATTTATGTAACATTTCTTACTTGCGAAATCTTTTACAAATTGGAATATAGGAATATTATTAATACCCAGAAGAAATACTACTATTCGGAAAATATAATAACTGGTACTATACTTATTTTTTTCTAATATTGGTACTATAGTTAATTGGACCAAAAGGTACACATATTTTGATTAGTTCAATTTTTTTCTACAGATTTATCGGCGCCATTATTTCTCTATGGTTGAAATGTATATAAACTACTGTCTGTATATATTGATCTGCATTTAGACAAATATCATGGACAAACACACATATTGTTTAGCACGTGTAGTTGTAAAGGTAGAACACTGATTTCTAGTATTAAGAAAATATATTTATAACATCTTATTACGATGTATATGGAGTGAGCATGAGAGAAATAACCAAGTGTTGTGCAAGGATCATTCTGACTATCCAGTGGCAGAATAGAAATAGGATGCTAAGCCCAGGGAGAATACTTATGTCCTATAAACCTGCAAATACGAAGCATGCATTCACCATATATTAGAATTCCAAATTTTATAGTTTGTTTGGATGTTGGAAATAAGCTTTGCCCCTTGTGATATGGATTATCACATAGAAAGGAAAGAGGAGAAAAAATTATGGCTTAGCAGAATCAAGGAGGAAAAGCACTACATGTGAAGTATCAAAACGTTGTGATAGCACGAACCCCACCAGATTTGAACTCGTGCTCTTAGTATGACATGGAAGGAGGGGCTACTCTCCAATTGAAGTGAAAATAGTCTGTTTGCTTTACAACATATCCACCTAAACCAAACTCCTGAGTTACTACATGTAGAGCTCAAAAATATCAGATATCAGATATAGAGTATAGTGAGATATAACCTTTCATAGTTCAATCTAAAATTAAATGAACATGTTCTATATTGTCTAATTATTATTGAGCTTTTGCTAGGGAGCAACCAAACATCACAGGTGAGTAGTAAAGTGAAGTCAATAAAGTATGCTCTTTGTGGTTTATTAAGTGGCATGATATAAGCATTCTGAGCATGTATTGCTTCCTGCACAGCTGATTCTGAGCATGATATAAGCATTCTGAGCATGTATTCTGAGCAACCAAGCATATGCCTCTAGTTCAGTATATATCAAGAGGAAGGAGATGGGACTGACCTTTTCTCCTCACAGGAAGGAGATGGGGCAGAGCTGGTGCAGTCAGGGAGGACCAGCCTCCTCCTGTGTTCAGCACCCCACTTTGTGCGTGTGTGTGTGTCGAAAGAATGGAAGAAAGCTACTTGCGCGCATCATTGGAAGCACAAGAACGTCACAGGTGTACAACCTGAATCCAAGCTTTTAAGTAGTTTTTGTGTGAGGGATTAGAGCTTAATTAACCGAGAAAGCAGAGATAAATCAACACACTGGATATGTAGTTTGGTGGTGGTGGTGGTGGTGGTACCTTGAAGGACTTGCTGCCGGACTTGGAGAGGCGAAGGCCGGCGGAGGTGGGCGTCGGGGTGGTGGGCATGAGCGCACCGGGGACCCTGGCGCTGCCGGGGTCGGCGGTGGGGGTGGTGTTGGCGCTGGTGGCGTAGGAGGAGGAGGAGGAGGCCGCCGGCGAGACGAGCGCGGCGGTGGAGGAGCCCGTGGAGGGCGGGCCGGCGTCCAGGTCGTCCAGCGTCCGCGGCACGTAGACGCACAGGTTGAGCCCCAGCGAATGGGCGGGGGAGCGACGGGGCCGGCGACAGGGTGGCGGGGGAGGGCCGGCGACGGGGCGGGGGGGCGGCGACGGGGCGGGGGAGTGAGGCGGCCGGCGACAGGGCAGGGGAGCGACAGGGTGGCGGCGGGCGAGCCTAGAGCGCCATCGACGGGCTGTTCGGGGTGTGTGGATGAGATGCGAACCTGCGTTTTTTTTACCTGGATGGGTGGGGGAGAGAGGGAGGGGATAATCCCACAATTTTTTTTACCTGGAAAAAAATAACCCCATCTCTTTGCCATCTACCAGCAGATGGCAAAGAATCTTTGCCGTCTGCTGGCAGATGGCAAAGAGGTGGGGCTGGTACGCCGTTAGCCTCTTGACGGCCACAGGATTTGCCAACCTCTTTGCCATCTGCTGGCACATGGCAAAGATTATTTGTCATCCACTAGCAGATGGCAAATAATTAGCTGATGGCAACCATGTTCTTTGCCGTCTGTCAGTTCTTTGCCATCTGTTTTTTATAAGAAGATGGCAAAGACGTTCTTTGCCATCAGCTGGCAGATTGCAAAGAGCTGGCTGATGGCAAATTCCCTGTTTACAGTAGTGTAGCCTTCCCCAAGTTGCTTTTCACTCAAATCTTCTTTCCACCAGATCCAAATCCTATAAGAGAGAGTTGAGTGTTGGGGAGACTATCATTTGAAGCACAAGAGCAAGGAGTTTATCATCAACGCACCATTTGTTACTTCTTGGAGAGTGGTGTCTCCTAGATTGGCTAGGTGTCACTTGGGAGCCTCCGACAAGATTGTGGAGTTGAACCAAGGAGTTTGTAAGGGCAAGAAGATCGCCTACTTCGTGAAGATCTACCACTAGTGAGGCAAGTCCTTCGTGGGCGACGGCCATGTTGGGATAGACAAGGTTGCTTCTTCGTGGACCCTTCTTGGATGGAGCCCTCCGTGGACTCGCGCAACCGTTACCCTTTGCGGGTTGAAGTCTCCATCAACGTGGATGTACGATAGCACCACCTATCGGAACCACGATAAAAACATATGTGTCTCCAATTGCATTTGAATTCTCCAAACCCTTCCCTTTACATTCTTGCAAGTTGCATGCTTTAAATTCCGCTGCTCATATACTCTTTGCATGCTTGCTTGAATTGTGTGAAGATTTCTTGACTTGTGCTAAGTTTGCTAAAATCTGCCAAAGACTAAAATTGGGAAAAGGTTAAATTTTTAATTGGTCAAGTAGTCTAATCACCCCCCCTCTAGACACACTTCAAGGTCCTACAAGTGGTATCAGAGCTTTGGTCTCCATTTGCTTTGATTTTCATAGCTTTTGGTGGTCATAGCCTTGGTTTCACAACCTAGGAGAGTATGGCGTCTAGCGAGGGAAATTATCACCGTAGAGGTTCTTACTTTGATGGCACTAATTTTGCTAGTTGGAAGCATAAGATGAAAATGCATATTCTTGGACATAACCCCGCCGTTTGGGCTATTGTGTGTATTGGCTTGCAAGGTGAATTCTTTGATGGGAGGGAACCAAACCATGAAGCTAGTGCGGATGAATTGAAGATGCTGCAGTACAACGCTCAAGCTTGTGATATCCTCTTCAACGGATTGTGCCCTGAAGAATTCAACAAAATAAGCCGTCTTGAGAATGCAAAGGAAGTTTGGGACACTTTGATTGATATGCATGAAGGTACTGACTCCGTCAAGGAATCCAAACTGGATGTGCTCCAAAGTCAGCTTGACAAGTTCAAAATGAAGGATGGTGAAGGTGTCGCTGAAATGTACTCTAGGCTTGCTCTTATCACAAATGAGATTGCGGGCTTAGGAAGTGAAGAGATGACCGACAGATTCATCATCAAGAAATCCTAAGAGCATTGGATGGAAAATATGATACCGTGTGCACATTGATCCACATGATGCCCAACTACAAGAATCTCAAGCCAACGGAGGTCATTGGAAGAATTGTTGCTCATGAGATGTCGCTCAATGATAAAGAGGAACTTCACAATAAGTCTAGTGGTGCTTACAAAGCCTCATGTGAAGCCCCTACATCATCATGTGAGAAACAAACCTTCAATGAAGAATTGAGCTTAATGGTGAAGAATTTCAACAAATTCTACAAGAGTAGAAGCAAAGAAAGAACCTCCAAGTCAAGGTCTTACAATGATAAAAGATCTTCCAATCGAGAGCGCAATTGCTACAATTGTGGGAGACCCGGACACTATTCCAATGAGTGTACGACACCCTACAAAAGAAGAGAAGATTCTCCCAAGAGAAGAAGTAGAAGAGAAGAATCACCACCAAGAAAGAGAAGGAGTAGACATGATCGTTATGAACGAAGAACATCCAGGAGAAGCAAGGATTCGGAAAGTAAGGACAAGTCATCAAAGAGCTACACAAAACAAAGACATCAAGCTCATGTTGGTGAATGGGTATACGGTTCCGACTCTAAACATCACTCCGAGAGAAGCTATCACTCCGACTCCGAACATACTCAAGATGAAGGTGTTGCCGGTCTAGCACTTGTGTCGACCAACTCCAACGACATATTTGATTCACAAAATGAAGGAATTGGAAGATGCTTCATGGCTAAAGGCCCTAAGGTAACTCACCCAGAGTATGTTGATTTCAATAGTGATGAAAATGACTTTTTAGGTGATGATGATTTACTTGTTGACAACTCTAGTGATGAATACTATGATGAAACGTCAATTAATCATGCTAAATAAGATAAAACGAATGACAATGATAAGGAGAAGATTGAGCTTCTAACTAAAGAACTAAACACTCTTAAGTTAGCTCATGAAACTATCTTAGGGGATCATCGAGAACTTTTGTGGACTCATGAGAAGTTACGCTTTGAAAAGCTCAATCTTGAGCAAGAGCATGAGTTCTTAAAAGTAATCAATGATGATCTTCGCAAAAAAAGTTCTTATTACATTGTCAAGTGTTTACTCTTATCTACTTACATGCCTCAAGACAAGTCTAGTAACAAGAACAATAAGGATTCTTCCTCTAGTAGTAACAATAATCATGCTAAATCCAATATTGCTGCTTCTAGTAGTTCTCTTGATTCCACTAATGCTTCTCTTAGCCAACTTACACTTGAGCAAGAAAATAGCTTATTTAAGGGAATTATAGAGAAAGGTGTATACAAGAGCCTTGTTGGGAGTAAGCAATTCAAGGAAGTTGTACGCAAGCAAGGAACGCACCGGAAGAATCAAGGTGTTGGTTTTGAATGAAAGTTCAATGCCAATAGAGTTGAGTGGTAAGAAGATTAATACCCCAAGACGAAGTTTGTTCCTCAACAAGAGAAGTATGATCCCACTTCCTTCAAGGGAACACAAGCTCAAGATGATCTTCTACTACAAGACCACAAGAACAAAGGCAAGGACAAGCTTCAAGAGGAGATAGATGTATTTGAAGAATCTCCTAAGGCCTTGGTCAAGTGGGTTCTGTCATGGAAATATCACATCAAATGTCCTTATAGGACTTAGTCGTGGAGCCATCGCGATGGGTTAGCTTAAAGGGGTTAAACTGGACAAAGGACACGAGGCTTTTTATACTAGTTCGGCCCCTTTGACGAAGGTAAAGGCCTACGTCTAGTTGTGATGGGATTATTGGGGTCTCGCTAACCAGGGAGCTGAACAAGCTATGCCTGGTTATCGAGTTGTTGTTTCTTGTCCTTGAACCGCCACCGGGTCGTCCCCTTATATACACGGGTTGATGCCCGACCTGTTTACAGAGTCCCGAGGCCGACTCATACAAGTGTCCGGCTCGGTCTCTCCTTTCCTTATCTTACAATACAAGTTACATGACTATGCCGGTTTACCACTATGGGCCCTAATCCGCCTTTGGGCTCCGGGCCTCTAAGCTTCAAAGTAAAGCACCATCTTCTGAGTCTTCGTGGGCTTTAATATAGTTAAGGGTGAACCGGCCCCTCCCGGGCGGTTTACACTCAGTAGTTATATCCCCAACATTAGGCCCCAGATTGATTTGAACCTGTTCATGTCAATCTTCAATACTTAGAAAAATCATGGGAACATCTTCCTTCATTTCTTGTAAAACGCCACGATGCCTTCTTTTATAAACTTTGTTAAACCGCCGTGACGTCATCCTCTGGACACAACAACGGATCATCATGATGTCATCTCTATAAAAAACGATTAAAAAGATTCCCTTCATTTAATGGCATCCCGGAAATCGAGGTGATAGCTGCTGCCCTTGCCGCTTTGGGCTCCTCGATTCTCGCACCTGTCTCTTATCTTCTGCCCTGTTATAAATAAAACCTGTCGGGCCCTTCCATTTCCTCCCCTTTCTTCTCGTCTTCCTCCTTGCGACCCGAAGAACCCTAGCGCCGCCGCCACCGTCGACCTTCGAATCTGCACCGACCAAGGCCGCTGCATCAACCTGTTTATACCAGAAACCCAGCAATGCTCCTCCGTCACCGAGTGGCCCTGGTAAGTTCACTTTCCTGTAACCCTAGATCTCCATTAGGGCTTTTCGAGTTCATCCATGCTCTCCGCCGTTCAACAGTTCTTCTGCGCCCTTCTCTTAGTCTTTTTCCTGAATTTATATGTGCACCTGATAGTTTTGAACTGCGGCTGGATCCATATTGTTAGTTCACCATACCGTAGCATCTTGCTGCTCCTGAACGGACTGCGTCTGGATTGTGTCCGTTCCTCTTAGCGCCATTGTAGGGCTCAGAAAAGTTTTCTTTATTTATCCACGGTAGATCCAAAATTATACTGCCATATTGCGAAACCTATTTCTGTAAACACTTAGTAGATTTTCAGCTCTGGTTCTTCTGCCTAAGGGCGGTTTAATCTTTGATAGTCAATCCGCCATACCCCATTAGTCCTCACTTAAACCGCCAATTTGACTTGAATAGCAATTTTCCGGTTTAACACTGAGTAATATACTTAAACCGTCAATCGTAAACCGGCCTTCATTTTTTCTTTCACAGTTTGCCTCCCAAAATGACCAAGCAATTCTCTGCTTGCAACTGGGTTCCGTCCTGGATCACGGAGACAAAAATCAACGGATATGTCACCATTGGCGCTTTAGCCCCAAAAAGGGTCCTTCATTGGCGAGTTCCGGGCTCTGAGTGCCCTCTTGAACATCAAGATGGAGAAGTGATTGTATTTATGCAACACTTAGACCGGGGATTCAGCCCGCCCAGATCAAAGTTCTTCCGGGATGTCCTTACGAGCCTTCAACTCCATCCACAAGATATTGGACCGAATTCTGTGTCCAATATATGCAACTTTCAAGTATTCTGTGAAGTTTACCTTCAAGAAGAACCATCTGTGGAGCTGTTCCGGGATTTTTTCCATCTGAACCGCCGCACAGAGTTCTTGGATGGTCCTAACACAGAACTTGGTGGGGTATCAATCCAGAAGAGGAAAGAAGTTGACTTTCCTCATGCAAAACACCATAGCCATCCTAAAGATTGGAACCAAACTTGGTTTTATTGCCGGAATACTGCCCCTACTGGAGAAAATCCCTTGCCGGGTTACCGCCCTGAACGGCTTAGAAACGGCCACCCATTACCTTTACGCTTATCTGCCCAGGAATGGAAGACTTATGCACCTCAACTCGCCAAGCTCCGGGCCCTCATGGCCAACGGTTTAACTGGTATTGATCTCGTCCGCTGCTGGGTCTCCTGGGGTATTTTTCCTTTAAGTCGCCGCCCCGGATTAATGCATGAATACATGGATAACGTCAAGGATCCGCAACGATATCACGAAATAGTAATGACAGATATTGCAGTTACTGAATCTGTGAAGAAGATGCTGGAAGAACTGATTGTCACATGCAGCCAAGTCGGGTTGCCACCTTTTTGTGCCACCAACAAACCGCCAGCGGTAAAGTTGAATTTAATGCTCACTAATTCGCCTCCGCTTTAACAATGTGCTAATGCTCCTTTGTTTTAATTTTGCAGGCCAACATCTCCTTCTGGAAACGGACTAAACCGGCTAGGGCTCCCCATGCAAAGAGCAAGGTCACCAAGAAAGTGGGCAAGAAGAAAACCACTGAGTCTTTGATCCGCCAGAAGATGTTGACGAATGAGATCCAGAGGTAGAACTTGATTCACTTGGTTCCTTTTTCATACACCTTATTGAAAATGACTATTCCTAGGATGATGCGGCAGCCAGTCGTGCAGGCCATGTTGAGGTAATCTCTCTTTCCTTCGATTCAGATCTTGCGCCGGTTCAAAGATTTCGCCGTGCAGTTCGGAAAGTAAAATACACTCACCCTCTTGCTCATCTGGATCCAAAATTTTCTTTGAAGACACATAAAGCTGAAGAGCGTCGCACAACCCGGCATAGTGGCCAGCAAATCACCTCCTCCAGTTACCGGACACGCCAAACCGGAAATGTCGTCTAGAGGTTACTTGTTCTCCCGAAAAACTTTATCCTTTGAAGGGTTTCTTCAGATACCCACTTAATCCGTATGATCCAAATTACCAGGCATCTTCTAATTCCTCTGGCGGTTCATCAACCACCCATCTGCCTCCTCTTAAAACCGTCCCTGGGTAAGTATATTATTCTTTATGTTTTTCCTTCATAGTTTAGTTTACCGTGCTAATCTTTGTTGTGATATCATAGTGCCAAAGCCCGCCAGAGCAAGAAGGCTAAAACCAGTACCCCCATTGGTGAAGTTGAACTGGAGAGGGCTGCTGAGGACACCAGTAGAAATGCCGATGTTATGGATGATTCCATCCCACAAGGCGAGAGCACTGAAGCTAATCCGCCGAAGGCTGACCCGACAACTCATATTGATCCGTCGAGCCCGCATGCTACCCCTCCAAACCCGGATGCTGATTTGTCGAGCCCGGCTGCTAATCCGCCAAGTCCAGCTAGGGGTACCAGCAATCCGCCAAGTCCACCAAGAAATGATGATGATGATGATGATGTAATTACTGGCACGGCTCACACCTGTCCTGGTAATCCGGTTATCTTGGCCAAACATACCGCCAAGGAGGAATTCGTTGCTATAGGCAAGGGGAAGGGGAAGACGGACTTATCCAACTTCGTCAACATTAGCGCTGAAGAACTTCACTCCGACTTTTTAAACCGCCTGTACACCAACCATGAATTTGAAGCCGGTTTGGTGAACCTGATGAAGGAGCGTTATGAGGTATGAATACTTTGAAACTTGTTCTATCCTGTATCTTTTCCATTGTATCCCCCAAGGGCCGGTTTATCGCCTGAAGATAAACCGGGACTTTGATATAAAGAACACTTCAACATAGTAGCCCCCAAGGGCCGGTTTGTCTTCTTGAAGACAAACCGGGACTGTCTGTCCTTGTTAATTGCCTTTCCTTTATGACTGATCAAATGTGCATTAGCCCCCAAGTGTCAAGCTTAATACGTAATTTGAGCCTTGGGACTTGAAAAATTCTCACTTGAAAAAGCAAGCCACATTAGCCCCCAAGTGCCAAGTGTATAATTTATTATGCGCTTGGGACTTTAAGAGATTTTTAACCGTTGTATCATCTGACTTTGCAGGCTGACATGAAGACCAAAGAGTCCCAAACCGCCGATCTTCAAGAAATCCTTAAGTTACAGCAAGAAGAGACCTCTAAAGCGAAAGAAGAGCTCAAGGGTGCCTTGTCGGCCATGGAGCAACTTAAAGAGGGCTTCAAAACTGAACGCACCAGCTGGGAGACTGAAAGGGCTGCGTTATTGAAGTGGGCAGGAGATGCTGAAGTAACCCTTAAACCGGTGGAAGAAGAGCTGACGGGTCTGAAGCATCAAGTGAATTCCATGACGGCTGTCGTGTTTGGTAAGTAACTTAGAACACCCGCTCTGTAGTACTATCAACTCTGTTGGTTTAACTTGAATTTATTAAACCATCGCAGGCCATCGCATTGCTCATCTTGGAACGGATATGCGGATGAAATTGAAGGCGGCTTATACACTGATTGAGCAACTGTATACTAGTGCACAACGAGTTATCTTTGCAGTCTCTTACAACAAACCGGCACCAACATTGATCAAGGACACATTAGCAAGATTATCCATGACACCGGCTCAGATAGAGGAGGTGAAGCGATCTGTTGCCAGGGTTGGCGCTTTACTGGCACTGACTTGGGCCAAAGCATGGATATCTGACTTGGATCCGGTTGACATCGCCAAGGGATTTCCAGATGAACAGGCAGACGGATCAGCATTTGACAATGAAACACTCAAAGCTCTGACAAAGGAGTTGCGGCCATTGTCCAGTCAGCTAGCTGCAGAGGCTAACTTGACTGTTCATCGGTCTTTTTATGATGAAGAGAACCATCGAGTTGATACGACTGTGACAGAAACGCAAAACCTTATCCCGCCAATTTCGTAAGCACACTTACGCCCCTGATGTTGACCCGTCCAATCTGATAAGTGAAGAAGCTATCTTTCAGGCTCTGACCCGGATTGACTGGACCACCCTTGACTTTCGGCCTCTGGGTGGAGAGGAGGAGGTTGAACTGGTGCCTGAAGATCCTTCTACTTCACGTCATCCTGGCAATGAGTCTTAATCCGGCATTCGTGTTTCTTTGACAAACTTTGTTGTGTAAGAACAATCAGCATTTTGGGCCTCAAAGCGCCTTGTAATAGGCTAGTTAAAAGTCTTTGATTTGTTGCGCTGATGCACGACTTTTGCTGAACCGCCATGATAAATGCAATGTTTGATTATGCTTTGATAATGCGATCCTAAAGCCTGCATATAGAAAGTTTGTCCTGGCGGTTTACCGCTGGACGGGTCATAATGCCCAAGATAAAGCCTGATTGATAATCAAGCTTTAAGAAATATCAAATAACTCATACCTGTGATGTGATATCACTTAGTTGGTTTACCAACTTTGATTGTAATAAGGGTTTAGACCCAAATCTTGAATGTGTATAAGTCCACCATATACTGATGGCGTATAATAAGTCATGTTGGGTTATGATGAACACCAGATGATCAAAACTGGCGACAAGTAGTCAAAGCCAGGCCGGGTTAATAAACTCCGGTTTGATAATACGGTCTGTCAACTTATAGTTGAAAACCAAGCCGGGTTAACAAACACCGGGTTAATATGATGACTGAAAAGTCATACCGGATCAAAGATACTGGTTCAACATAGAATTCGTCAAAAGAAAATAAATATTGACAAAGGCAAATAAAACCGTGTAGTCGAGGCTTTTCGAGGGCTACCAGGCCCAAATTCGAGGCTTTTCATGGGCTGCCAGGACGCTGAGTTAAACCATTTAACAAAGCCTTTTAAGATGGGCCTCCAACTAACCAATCACCATTTTAACTTTGACAAGTTCAGGGTCTCAAAGAGAGTAACTGTCAAATGTTCGGCGGGTCATGCCAGGATTACCTAGATAGGAGTGGCTTACTTGATGAAGGCAGGTTAACCCGGGGTTTTAGGTAAATATACTAGGCTTCCAAGCTGTGGGTCGATACCCAGCTACAACGGTCCTTTCAAACTATTTGTTACTTTACACAAAGAGCCCCCAAGTAACTTGATGAGCTGTGCTCATTGGGTGCCTATGTTTGAGTTGTGCATAGCATCCAGACTCTCTTTGGCCCCTTGGGTGTGAAGCTCCCAAGTAGCCGGTTTAACAGGTAGTACTCCGCTTTGTCAGCTGAAGCCCCCATGTAACTCAAAGGATATTTGAGAAAAAATAGCAGAGGCCCTGCTTATAGCAATGATGCTGGTTTATTTTATTGATCATAATATATACATTGTTGAAATATGTACATAAGAGAAGCCTATGGCTCATGTGTAGTAAGGCCGTAGGAGAGCTATGTTCCACGGCCGCCGGGTCTCCTCCTCAGAGCTGTGTGAGTTGTCTCGAACGTCAATGAGGTAGTATGATCCGTTGTGCAGATGATTGCTGACCACAAAGGGTCCTTCCCAAGGTGGGGATAGCTTGTGCAGATCAATCTGATCCTGGATGAACCGGAGCACCAAGTCGCCTTCTTGAAAGGTTCTTGTCTTAACCCGGTGGCTGTGATAACACTGCAGGTCTTGTTGATAAACCACCGAACGAGCCAAAGCCATATCCCATTTTTCATCTAACAGGTCCAACGCCTCCTGGCGTGCTTGCTCATTGTCCGCTTCAACATAATTGGCAACCCGGGGCGAATCATGATGAATATCACTTGGGAGGACCGCCTCTGCCCCGTACACCATGAAGAAAGGTGTGTAACCCATCGATCTGTTGGGGGTGGTGTTGATGCTCCATAACACAGAAGGCAATTCTTCCACCCAATAACCCGGCGTCCGCTTTAAAGGAACCATAAGCCGGGGTTTGATACCCTTCAAGATTTCTTGATTAGCTCTCTCCGCTTGACCATTGGTCTGTGGGTGCGCCATGGATGCTAAGTCAAGCCGGATGTGCTCTCTCTGACAGAAATCCTCCATCTCACCTTTAGAAAGGTTTGTGCCATTATCCGTGATAATGTTGTGTGGAAAGCTAAAGCGGAAAATAATCTTTTTGAGAAATTGAACCGCCGTAGCCGCATCACACTTGCTAATAGGCTCCGCTTCAACCCATTTGGTGAACTTGTCAACCGCCACCAGCAGGTGGGTCTTTTTATCCTTGGAACGCTTAAAGGGTCCGACCATATCAAGCCCCCAAGTGGCAAACGACTAAGTGATGGGAATCATCCTCAGTTCTTGAGCCGGAACATGAGCTCGGCGTGAAAACTTCTGACAAGTGTCACACCGCTTTACCAGATCCTCCGCATCAGCATGAGCTGTCAACCAGTATAACCCATGACGAAAAGCTTTAGCAACCAAGGACTTTGAACCGGCATGCTGACCACAATCCCCTTCATGAATTTCCCGTAAGATCTCTTGGCCTTCTTCCGGAGAAACACAACGCTGAAATACGCCTAAAACGCTGCAGCGGTGTAACTCGCCATTGTGAATAACCATGGACTTGGAGCGCCGGACTATCTGCCGGGCTAAGACTTCATCATCTGGTAACTCGCCCCGGTTCATATACGCCAGATATGGAACCGTCCAATCCGGCACAACATGTAAAGCGGCTACCAATTGAGCCTCCGGATCAGGAACACCTAAATCCTCCTCTGTAGGCAACTTAACTGACGGGCTATGCAAGATATCTAAAAAAGTATTGGGAGGTACCGGTTTACGCTGAGATCCCAGCCGACTTAAAGTGTCTGCTACTTCGTTTTTGCGCCGATCGATATGTTCAACCTGATACCCTTTGAATTGACCCGCCACAATATCCACCTCACATCTGTAAGCCGCCATGAGTGGATCCTTAGAATCCCAAGTACCAGAAACTTGCTGAGCCACCAGATCAAAGTCTCCAAAGCATCGTACCTGGCTTAAATTCATCTCCTTGGCCACACGGAGCCCGTGGAGAAGAGCCTCGTACTCAGCTGCATTGTTAGTATAGGGGAACATTAAATGGAGGACATAACGAATTTTATCACCTTGAGGGGAAGTAAGGACAACTCCAGCCCCCGAGCCCTCCAATTGCCTGGATCCATCAAAGTGAATAGTCCAATATGTATTATCCGGTTTGTCCTCTGGTGCTTGTAACTCGGTCCAATCATTGATAAAGTCAACAAGTGCCTGAGACTTGATGGCTGTTCGAGGCACATACTTCAAACCATGTGGACCAAGCTCAATTGCCCACTTTGTAACCCGGCCAGTTGCCTCCCTATTCGCAATGATATCACCCAAAGGAGCTGAACTGACAACTGTAATTGGATGGCCTTGAAAGTATTGTTTGAGCTTCCGACTTGCCATAAAAACTCCATAAACCAGCTTCTGCCAATGCGGATATCGCTGCTTTGACTCGATAAGCACCTCACTGATATAGTAAACCGGTCGTTGAACCAGATATTCCTTAGCAGCCTCCTTGCGCTCCACCACAATTGCCACACTGAGAGCACGGGCATTAGCAACCACGTACAATAATAAGGGCTCTTTGTCAACCGGAGCAGCAAGGACCGGCGGTTCAGCTAACTGCCGCTTCAAGTCTTCAAATGCCGCATTAGCCACATCACTCCAGACAAAGGTGTTTGTTTTCTTCAACATCGGATATAGAGGGACCGCCTTCTCTCCCAAACAGCTGATAAACCGGCTGAATGCTGCAATTCGACCTGCTAGACGCTGAACATCATTGATGCATGCCGGTTTAGCCAAGGATGTAATCGCTTTGATCTTCTCCCGATTAGCCTCAATGCCTCTGTTGGACACTAGAAAACCTAGAAGCTTGCCTGCTAGAACACCAAAAACACACTTATCCAGATTGAGCATCATCTTGTAAACACGCAGATTGTCAAAGGTCTCCTTGAGATCACTTATCAATGTCTCCTTCTTCCTGGACTTTACCACAATGTCATCAACATAGGCATGGACATTGCGCCCAATCTGAGTATGAAGACAATTTTGCACACAACGTTGATAAGTTTCATGGGCACTCTTGAGCCCAAAAGGGCATAGAAACATAGCAGAAGGCTCCAAAGGGAGTGATGAAGGCGGTCTTCTCCTGGTCCTTAACTGCCATCTTGATCTAATGATAACCTGAATAAGCATCTAAGAAACTCAAACGCTCACAACCCGCTGTCGCATCAATGATCTGATCAATACGCGGGAGAGCAAAAGGATCGGCTGGACAAGCTTTGTTCAAATCTGTGTAATCCACACACATGCGCCAAGTGCCGTTTTTCTTAAGAACAAGCAACGGATTAGCCAACCACTCAGGGTGAAACACTTCAATGATAAACCCAGCAGCCAACAGCCGGGCTACCTCTTCACTAATTGCCTTGCGTCTCTCCTTGTTAAAGCGACGAAGAAATTGCTAGACTGGTTTAAACTTGGGATCAATATTGAGAGTGTGCTCAGCGAGTTCCCTCGGTACAGCTGGCATGTCAGAAGGCTTCCATGCAAAAATGTCCCGGTTCTCACGGATGAACTCGATGAGCGTGCTTTCCTATTTCGGATCCAGATTTGTGCTGATGCTAAACTATTTAGATGAATCGCCAGGAACAAAGTCAACAAGTTTAGTCTCATCAGCCGGTTTGAAATGCAGGGTTGGGTCATGCTTAGTGGTGGGCTTCTTCAGAGGGGTCATGTCTTCCGGATCAACATTGTCCCTGTAATGTTTCAACTCCTCTATAGCACAAATCGACTCAGCATAGGCTGCATCACCTTCCTCGCAATCCAAAGCGATCTTACGACTTCCGTGAACTATGATAGTTCGCTTGTGACCCAGCATCTTAAGCTGCAAATAAATATAACAGGGCCTTGCCATGAACTTTGCATAAGCCGGCCGTCCAAACAGTGCATGATACGGGCTCTGGATCCTCACCACTTCACAGGTCAATGTTTCAGACCAGGAGTCATGTTCATCACCAAACACAACCTCCGAAGCAATCTTACCAACATGATATGCCGATTTACCTGGCACCACACCATGGAAAACAGTGTTTGACGGTTTAAGACTCTTGTTTGTCAACCCCATGTGACGGAAGGTCTCGTAATACAGAATGTTGATACTGCTCCCTCCATCCATGAGCACTTTGGTGAACTTATAACCTCCCACCTGAGGTGCTACCACCAAGGCCAGGTGACCCGGATTGTCAACCCGGGGTGGATGATCCTCTCTGCTCCACACAATAGGTTGCTCGGACCACCGCAAGTAACGTGGTACTACCGGTTCAACAGTATTAACAGCCCTCTTGTGAAGCTTCTGATCATGCTTGCATAAACTAGTGGTGAATACATGGTACTGCCCATCATTCAACTACTTTGGGTGACTCTGATAACCTGACTGCTGTTGATTTCCTTGATTATTCTGTTGGTTGTTACCACCCTAGTTGTTCTGGTTGCCCTGACTATTCTGAAATCCAGAGCTTGAACCACCTCCACCATGAAAACCTGGTCCTGAACCGCCCGATGGACCCTGATCATACCGGAAAAGATCAGAGTTTTTGAACTCCTTCATAATGTGACAATCCTTCCAGAGATGTGTCGCAGGAACCTCCTTGGTCCCATGCTTTGGGCAGGGCTGGTTCAACAAATGCTCTAGATTCATTCCGCCACCACGCTGGGGCGATTTACCCTTACGACGCTGCACATTAGCATTAGCCACAAAATGTGAATCTGCTTTGTGCTTACCATTATTCCCATGGCCTCCTTGGTTGTGCTGCTGTCCTTTTGCACCACCGTTCTTCTTTCCCTTCTCCAGTTTCTCCTCATCAGAATCGGCATCCTTGGTATTATCCGAATCGACATATTTGACCAAGGAGGCCATAAGGGTGCCCATGTCATTGTAGTGGCGCTTGAGCCGTCCCAACTTCATCATTAGTGACTTAAACCGGCAATTGCGTTCCAGAGTGATGATTGCTTGACCAGCGTTAATCCGGTCTAAAGAATGCAAAACTTCCGAAACCCGGCGCACCCAATGAGTTGTTGACTCGTTCTCCCCTTGAACACAAGCATCAAGATCCACAATGGACATAGGTTGTTTACACGTGTCCTTAAAATTAGCTATGAACCGGGCCTTTAACTGGTCCCATGACTCGACCGAGTTAGCTGGTAGATTCTTCAACCATGTACGGGCTGTTCCCTCCAACATCATCGTAAGTACTTTGCACAAGCCGCTTCGTCCACGTCTAGCATCTCCATAGCCATCTCATAACTTTCCACCCACGCCTCGGATGGCTGATCAGCGGTATAATTAGGTACCTTACGCGGAGCCTTGAAGTCTTTAGGTAGGCGCACATTAGGGAGAGCCGGAATAAGACACGACACTCCCCAAGAACTGAAAGCAAGCCCGGTGCCCCGGTCTACTGACGCTACTGGCTGAACCGGGGCGGGTTGATAATGACCCGTATGCTGTGCTGCTAAAGCGGCCTCCCATCGTGCTCTGCCATTATCCATCACGTCCTCAGCGTTCACATCACCACGCGCCGGATTAGGCCCTTGAGGGACAATGCGGTGCCGCACACTGCTGGATACTTCCGGTTCATCTATATGCCCGCTATAGCTTTTGCTCGGATGTGGAGTTGAGTGAACCCTGTCTCGGCTATACGAGTAAGCTTGCTGCTGTGTCAGAGCTGTTTGAATAAGATCCCTGGCCCACCGTGTCTCAACCGCTACCGGCGATTCACCCTTTATCGGAATAGCTGCCAACCGGGATGCTGCTGCTATCATATTGTCCAAAGGGGTAGAAAAGTGACCCGACGGGGGTGTGGTATACCGCGGCGGGTTATCCATGCGTCGAGGTGGACCCATCACCTGAGGCTGATCCGGTGCTCCGGTCCTTGGCTTGGTATTCCGGTTTACTGCTGCCGGGTTACTAGTTCCTGCTCCTGGCGTATCAAAGAGGTTCATCGCATTGTAATCCGCCGGCAAGCGAGATTGATGTCTCCTCCTGAATACTTGATCCGAAGCATTCTGCTCCATCAAAAGTCGATAATTCTCGGCTTGAATCCTTTGCGCCTGGGTATCTAAAGCGGCCTGTTACTCAGCCATCCTGGTCTCCTCAGCCACTAAGTCCTCCTTGGCTTGTGTTATCTGATCCTTTAGCCTCGTAATGTCTGCATTGTGCTGATCCTGCGTCGCCGGAGTAACTGCCATGGTCAACAAGGTCGCCCAGGCATCCATCAAACCAGAGAGAACTTGAGCCAGCCGGCGCGCGGAGCCTCCTGCCCATGCTACCGGTCCAAACGCCACCGCGGTAGAGTTTTCCAAGGTTGGTTGTGTTCCGGCCATGAAGATCCCGACGTGGTTCGGCGGTTCAAGAAATTCCGGAATACTGGTGCCATCGGAATACCCTTCAAACACGCCATCCTGAACTTGGTACACGGATTCGGTTTCACCAGCGGATGATTCGCTGTCGGAATAAGCGACCGTCTCACCTTCAGACACTGGTTCAGATCCGATCCCATGGACACATCCCACGAACGCACGCTTCATGGCAGGCTGAATCCGGGTGGGACTTGCACGCTGAGCCATTTCTACGAGGTCGGTGCAGATGTCCGGCTCAGGGCCCGGTTCGCCGATCTTGCCGATGAAGACGTGAATTTCGCCGAAGGGGACCCGGTACCCGTACTCGATTGAGTCGGCCTTGGGGCCCCAGCCTACATCGTCGATGTAGAGCTTACCGCGATGACTCTTGGTCATCCGGCCTACTGCGTATCCTTTGAGTCCTTCAAGAACTCAAAACCATCGTGCAATAGCCCCACGGTGGGCGCCAACTGTCGTGGAAATATCACGTCAGATGTCCTTATAGGACTTAGTCGTGGAGCCATCGCGACGGGTTAGCTTAAAGGGGTTAAACCGGACAAAGGACACGAGGGTTTTTATACTAGTTCGGCCCCTTCGATGAAGGTAAAGGCCTACGTCTAGTTGTGATGGGATTATTGGGGTCTCGCTAACCAGGGAGCTGAACAAGCTACGCCTGGTTATCGAGTTGTTGTTTCTTGTCCTTGAACCGCCGCCGGGTCGTCCCCTTATATACACGGGTTGACGCCCGGCCGGTTTACAGAGTCACAAGGCCGACTCATACAAGTGTCCGGCTCTGTCTCTCCTTTTCTTATCTTACAATACAAGTTATATGACTATGCCGGTTTACCACTATGGGCCCTAATCCGCCTTTGGGCTTCGGGCCTCTAAGCTTCATAGTAAAGCGCCATCTTCTGAGTCTTCGTGGGCTTTAATAGTTGAGGCTGAACCGGCCCCTCCCGGGCGGTTTACACTCAGTAGTTATATCCCCAACAGGTTCCCAAGACTACGTCAAGTTCTACTTCATCAAGCACAACTACAACTCCAAGGATTCCCATCAAGATGATGTGGATCCCGAAGAAGAAGAACTAGAGAGTTTTTGAGGGGGACTCCGCCAAAATTCTTCACTCATATCATTATGGCAACGACAAGTGCAATCAACTTCCACATCTTGCACTAGTTCAAGGAGTCACAAACCCTCATGTTGGTAAGGCAAGGGACAAGGTAACCTAATGCTTTCATGGACATCATATTGTATGTGCATCACTCTATGTCTATGGATATACTTGTTTGTTCCTTGTGGGACTAACCCGTGTAGGTATTGAAAGTGCAACTTACTCCAAAGGATTGCTCCAAATGATCTACATCAACATTGAGCATTCACATCTTCAACACCTACATGAAGTCATCATCGACAAAACCCAAGGTTAGTTCATCCCTCTAAGGGGGATCTCACATCTAGGGGGAGCTTAACTCTAAGAATTGAGTCAAAGCAACTCTAATGATGTGAACATATCAATGCATTATGTAAAAGTGGTAACCCCACTTGAGCTTAAACGATGAGTATGACCTATGATCAAATGTTCTCATTTGACTCCTAAGTCAATATACTCATATATAGATGACCTAGTCATTGCCAATTGTTTGATAGATGCTAGAATTGGATGTGCATGTTTTGCCACATATTTCATTTGCCATTTTATTGTGTGAGCATGTTGGTTGCATATTTAACTCATTCGAGGATATCCACTTGTTGCTTTGATTGATTGGTTTCTTTTTCTTTTGCCAAGTGGATGAACAAGAATGTCTAAGAACCTTCTCTAGCTATCTATGCTTTTCTTGTCTCAAACTCTATTCATGCTATATCACAAAATTTGATCAAGTCAGATTCGAACCACTCTGTGTGAGGAGCACTCGGAGTGCCTGATTCGTCATGGACTTAAACTTCCAAAACTTCTTTGTGTGTTTCGGTCTGACCGAGTCTTCCATTTCGGTCATACCGAGATCACTAAGTCGATCTTGGTTTTCAATCTCGGTGCAACCGATTTGAACTTTTTGGTCTCACCGAGTTGCTGTAACTGTCAACAGTTATGCATCTCAGTGCCACCGAGTTGTTCCACTCGGTCACACCGACAGGGTCGGGCTATTTATACACACGGGAAAAATTTGGAAAACTTTCTCCGAACCACTTTGCCCGCGCATAGCTCGCTCTGCCTCCTAGGTCTCCGGATCGTCGACTTCGTCGCCAGCCGCCTCCAGTCGCTGGTCTCCGCTGCCGTTAACGGAATTCGTCCCCGCCGTTGCCGCCGTAGCGAGTTCATCGCCAAACTAGGGTATGGACTCGATCACAGTGCTATCCCCGTCCAATTCCTAGCACATTGTGTTCATTAAGATTCTTTCCATGATTGAAACACCTCTATCCAGTCAAAACAATCTCTAGAATAGATGCGATTTGAAAATTTAGGGTTAGGTTTCCGCCGAAACCATCTCGGACCCACCGAGTTGAAAAACTCGGTCCCACCGATTCGGCTAACGCCATTGCACAAGTGACTCCCGGTCTGACCGATAATTTCTAATCGGTGCGACCGATTTTAGAACTCAGTGAAACCTTAGCAGTCTCGGTGCCACCGAACTGTGACTCGGTCTAACCGAGATCACTAGTTTAGGTTCCAAAAGCTGCTTCGGTATCACCGAGTTTGAAAATTGGTTGATCCAAAATGCTTTCTGTGGAAAACTAAAACTAAGTTTTTGAATCATTCTTTTGCAAAAATCTCTGCATTTTGTGATGCTCATCCATTCTATCTCATCTATAACTATTCACAGGGTCAGCAGTCAGTGTGTTCAACATGTCAGACCAAAGTGACAGCCAGAACAGGGAAGAAGAGCAGATTCACATGAGTGAGGGCACTACTCCCTCTAGTTCCTCAGATGATGGCAGCAGAAGCACTCCGAGAAATTTGCCCAAAGCAGCCACAAGAGCCAGAAGGAAGAGAACCTCAGACTCAGAGGATGAGGACTATGTGGCAGCTGAAGATGAGGCTACTTCCAAGAAGGTAGTTGAGGGAGTTCCGTACTAGGGGGTGTCCGGATAGCCGAACTATCATGACCGGCCGGACTCCAAGATTATGAAGATACAAGATTGAAGACTTCGTCCCGTGTCCGGATGGGACTTTCCTTGGCGTGGAAGGCAAGCTTGGCGATACGGATATGTAGATCTCCTACCATTGTAACCGACTCTGTGTAACCCTAGCCCTCTCCGGTGTCTATATAAACCGGATGGCTTTAGTCCATAGGACGAAAAAACAATCATACCATAGGCTAGCTTCTAGGGTTTAGCCTCCTTGATCTCATGGTAGATCTACTCTTTTAACACACATCATCAATATTAATCAAGCAGGATGTACGGTTTTACCTCCATCAAGAGGGCCCGAACCTGGATAAAACATCGTATCCCTTGTCTCCTGTTACCATCCGCCTAGACGCACAGTTCGGGACCCCCTACTCGAGATCCGCCGGTTTTGACACCGACATTGGTGCTTTCATTGAGAGTTCCTCTATGTCGTCACCGATAGGCTCGATGGCTTCTTCGACCATCATCAACGAGGCAGTCCAGGGTGAGATCTTTCTCCCCGGACAGATCTTCGTATTCGGCGGGTTTGCACTGCGGGCCAATTCACTTGGCCATCTAGAGCAGATCGAAAGCTACGCCCCTGGCCGTCAGGTCAGATTTGGAAGTTTAAACTTCACGGCGGACATCCGCGGGGACTTGATCCTCGACGGATTCAAGCCACAGCCGAGCATGCCGCACTGTCACGGCGAGCATGATTTAGCTCTGCAGCCGGACAGTACCCTGGAGGCCGCACTCGAACCCGCTCCGATCTTCAATTCGGAGCCGGCTGCGCAGATCGAGGACGGATGGCTAGACACCGCCTCGGGGGCTGCAACCTCTACGGCGATAGAGCCGAACACGGACCTTGTCCCTCATAAAGCTCGTGACTCCGAGGTGCCAGACTCCTCGCCGGACTCCGAACCTCCCGCGCCCCCTCCGATCGAATCCGATTGGGCGCTGATCATGGAGTTCACCGCAGCGGACATCTTCCAACACTCACCTTTTGGCGACATCTTGAGTTCTCTAAAGTATCTCTCGTTATCAGGAGAGCCCTGGACGGACTGCGGTCAGGACGGTTGGGATGCGGACGACGAAGAAATTCAAAGCCCACCCACCACCCACTTGGTAGCCACTGTCGACGATCTAACCGACATTCTAGACTATGACTCCAAAGACATCGACGGTATGGACGACGATGCCGGAGACGACCAAGAACCAGCACCGACCGGGCACTGGAAAGCCACCTCATCATATGACATATACATGGTGGATATCCCAAAGGATGGGAATGGCGAAGGAACAGAGGAGGATGACCCCTCCAAGAAACAGCCCAAGCGCCAGCGTCAGCGACGCCGCTCTAAATCCCGCCACAACAAGAATGAAGATTCCGGCACCGGAGATAATAATACACCGGACAGTGCCGAAGACAACCCACTCCAGCAAGATCCAGCGCAGGAGGACGGAAACGCCAGCCCTCATGAGAGAGCGGCAGAAGAAGAGGTAGAGGATTATATGCCTCCCTCCGGAGATGAGGCAAGCCTCGACGACGATGAATTCGTCGTGCCTGAGGATCCCGTCGAACAAGAGCATTTTAAACGCAGGCTTATGGCCATGGCGAACAACCTCAAGAAAAAGCAGCAACAACTTAGAGCTGATCAAGATCTGCTAGCTGACAGATGGACTGAAGTCCTCGCAGCCGAAGAGCATGAGCTCAAACGCCCCTCTAAAAGCTACCTTAAACGCAACCTGCTCCCCCGATTAGAGGAGGAAGCATATGAACCCGCATCACCAGGAGACAATACGGCTGACCGACCACCCCGTGGTCGCGACAGAGAGGCCTCTAGGCCCTTCACTAGACCCGTACCGCGACATCGCTCGAAAAGCACAAGGCCACAGGGGAACGCTCCGGACTTGCGAGATATATTGGAGGATAAGGCAAGACAATCAAGATCGATCTATGGATCGCGTGGGCGCCCCATCGTACGTGACGACAACCGTCGCGCCGGACATAGTAAGTCCGGCCGGGCCGAACAAAACAAACAAAGCTCTTTTGAGCTCCGTCGTGATATCGCCCAGTACAGAGGCGCCGCACACCCACTATGCTTCACAGATGAGGTAATGGATCATCAAATCCCCGAAGGGTTTAAACCCGTGAATATCGAATCTTACGATGGCACAAAAGACCCCGCGGTTTGGATCGAAGACTATCTTCTTCACATCCACATGGCCCGCGGTGACGATCTTCATGCCATCAAATATCTCCCCCTCAAGCTTAAAGGACCAGCCCGGCATTGGCTTAACAGCTTGCCAGCAGAGTCAATTGGGAGTTGGGAAGACCTGGAAGCCGCATTCCTCGATAACTTCCAAGGCACGTATGTGCGACCACCAGACGCTGATGACCTAAGCCACATAATTCAGCAGCCAGACGAATCGGCCAGACAATTCTGGACACGGTTCTTAACCAAGAAAAACCAAATCGTTGAATGTCCGGATGCGGAGGCCCTCGCGGCCTTCAAGCATAATATCCGCGACGAGTGGCTTGCCCGGCACCTGGGACAGGAAAAGCCGAAATCCATGGCAGCCCTCACATCACTCATGACCCGCTTCTGTGCGGGTGAGGATGGCTGGCTAGCATGCAGAAACAACCTCAGCAAAAATTCTGGCAGTCCGGACATCAAGGACCGTAGTGGCAGGTCACGTCGTAACAAAAACAAACGCCGCATTAACGGCGACAGTAGTGAGGATACGGTAGTCAATGCCGGATTCAGAGGCTCTAAACCCGGTCAGCGGAAAAAGCCATTCAAAAGAACTGCTCTGGGTCCGTCCAATTTGGACCGAATACTCGACCGCTTGTGCCAGATACACGGCACCCTCGAAAAGCCAGCTAACCACACCAATAGGGACTATTGGGTATTCAAGCAGGCAGGCAAGTTAATTGCTGAAAACAATGACAAGGGGCTGCACAGCGATGACGAGGAAGAGACCCGGTCGCCGAACAATAGAGGATAGAAGGGTTTCCCCCCACAGGTGCGGACGGTGAACATGATATACGCAACGCACATACCCAAAAGGGAGCGGAAGCGTGCACTCAGGGATGTATACGCGATGGAGCCAGTTGCCCCGAAGTACAATCCATGGTCCTCCTGTCCGATCACTTTTGACCGAAGGGACCACCCCACCAGCATCCGCCACGGTGGATTCGCCGCATTGGTCCTAGACCCAATCATCGATGGATTTCACCTCACCAGAGTCCTGATGGACGGTTGCAGTAGCCCGAACCTGCTTTATCAGGATACAGTGTGCAAAATGGGCATAGACCCCTCAAGGATTAAACCTACCAAGACGACCTTTAAAGGCGTCATACCAGGTGTAGAAGCCAATTGTACAGGCTCAGTCACACTGGAAGTGGTCTTCGGATCCCCGGATAACTTCCGGAGCGAGGAGTTAATCTTCGACATAGTTCCGTTCCGCAGCGGCTATCATGCCCTGCTCGGACGAACCGTGTTTGCAAAGTTCAACGTGGTGCCGCACTACGCATACCTCAAGCTCAAGATGCCAGGCCCTCAAGGAGTCATCACGGTCAACAGAAACACTAAACATTCTCTCCGAACAGAGGAACATACAGCGGCTCTCGCGCAGAAGTACAATGCAGCCTCTTAAGGCAATTCTCGAGTCCGGCCATTAAGCGGCCGGACATAGCTAAGCGAGCCCGGAGTAACCTACAACAAGACCACCTGGCACGTTCCGAGCACGCGTAGCAGTGCGGCCCCAACCCGAGCCCCTGTAAAACGTCAAAACAGGTCCTTCGCGTACACCATTACGCCCTGAAGATACCATGGGCATGGGGAAAGGGGCACGACCACGATAGGCCCAGACTGCGGCTCAACCACACCAGGGGATCTCAAGTGTGTCGTTCTTTTTTCTTTTCTTTTTCCTTTTTACCCACAGGACTCCGTTTGTCAGAGGCCCTGTCCGGCAGCAGACCTGCCGAACTCACGATACAACAGCCAGGGAAGGATAAAGGCTACAACGAATATCCAGGTGGTCTCCATTACGAGCATTAAATCTATTTTACGCACCATTCGGCAGCCTACCCCTGGAGGGGGACATGTTTAACAGTCCCATCCCTTGCTTATCGCACTATTTGTATCGTTCTGCATTCATAGCATCACTTATTGAATAAAACAATGCAGCACCTTTTTGCTCATAATTGCATTTCTTTTTCATACATATGTTCATTTACGATATGTCGCATCCGTACACTTTGGTACGGTTAAAACACACCAGGGGCTTATGTTTCCCGCATCATGGTGTGATAAGTCCAAATACTTTCACAAGTACGGCACCCCGAACTTATAGCATTATATGCATCGGCTCTGAATCATGTCTTGGGTCAATAGTTGGGTTTGCCCGGCTCCCATGTTTTGGTACCTTACGTTCCGTTGTGTCGGCTAAGGTAGCACTAGGAGAACCACTACGATTGCACCCCAGTTGAGCTGGGTTAGCGCCTCAGTGGAGAAAGCTAAAACTGACCATCATGATGAGGCGAGAGCCGGTCGCTGTTCGAGAGGTTTTTGCGAGTCCTTAAAGACTTATGGCGCTTAGAGCGAGGAGCCGGATCTTGTCCGGCCCAGGCATGGATAGCGCCCCAAATTCGGCCTTCCGAAGACTAGGGGCTTCGCTGAAATTTAAAATTATAGAATTCTATGGCTAAGTGAGAGTGTTCAAGCATTATAAGTCCGGTTGCCTTGTTCGCTGTGTTGAGCGCCTCCCTAGATGGACCCAAAAATGGGAACAAGAGTGCTCAAGTTTATCCCGAACACCCCAGCACTCGTGCCATGAGGGCTGAAGCCGACGACTTGCCATCTCTCAGATTTGATAAACAGCCGCACAGAAGGTAATATTTTAAATTAACAAGCGTTGCTTAGCGCATATGAACTAAGTTTTTAGCGCACAGGATAACAAAATGCGAGTCTACTAAAAAATTACATCTTTGGAGCACTCCCCCGCAATAGTGCGGGCGCCCATCAGCACACTCTTATAATACATCTCGGGCGTGCGATGCTCCTTGCCCTCTAGTGGCGGATCCATCACAAGCTTCCGGGCATCCATCTTTCCCCAGTGCACCTTTGCGCGGGCAAGGGCCCTACGGGCACCCTCAATACAGGCGGAGTGCTTGATGACTTCAACCCACGGGCACGCATCCACCAGCCGCCACACCAGGCCGAAGTAGCTCCCAGGCATGGCCTCCTTAGGCCACAGCCGAACTATGAGGCCCTTCATGTCCTGTTCGGCCGCCTTGTGGAGCTCGACCAGCTGCTTCAGCTGGTCGCTAAGGGGCACCGGATGTCCGGCCTCAGCATACTGAGACTAGAAGACCTTCTTCGTCGAGCTCCCCTCCTCGGCCCGGTAGAATGCGGCAGCATCGGACACGCTGCGAGGAAGATCTGCGAACGCTCCTAGAGAGCTCCGAATTCGGGTAAGCAACAAGTAATTAACACTCACATGCTTACTTTGCATGAAAAATGCCTTACCCGCTGCTATTTTCTTCACCGCCTCAATCTCCTAGAGGGCCTTGTAGGCTTCGGCCTTAGCGGCTTTGGCACTCTCAAGAGCCGTTGCAAGCTCAGACTCTCGAGTCTTCGAGTCACACTCCAGGCTCTCATGTTTTTTCACGAGATCCTGGAGCTCTTGCTGTACCTCCGCCACCCGCGCCTCCTGCTTCTCTCGCTCGGTGCGCTCTGCGGACGCATTGTGTTCGACCGCGGCCACCGCCTCTTTCAGGGTCGCCACCTCGTTAGTGGCCCCTGCAATACCCACGTTATCCTTGTCATTCTTTTGCAACCAAAATCCTTTTCTGTAAGGTACAATTTTAATAAGGTGTTACTCACCTTCCTTGTCCTCGAGCTGCTTCTTGGCACGGCCGAGCTCGTTCTCGGACCGCTTGAGGTTTTCCTTCAAAGTATTGACCTCCGCAGTCAGTGCGTCAGAGGTCAGTAGCGCAGCCTGCAATCCCATATTGACATATTTATTATGACTCCTGCGTATATCTTTTTAGATCCTCAGTCCGGCTTTTCTTTCTGAACACCGAACCGAGCATCAGGGGCTACTGTCTATGCGGTACCATTTTATACATATTGAAATTCTTACCTCAAAGCCTGTTAGAAGGCTGCTGCAGGCTTCGGTCAGCCCGCTCTTGGCGAGCTGCACCTTCTGAATCACCGCACTCATAACGGTGCGGTGTTCCTCTTTGATGGAGGCGCCATTGAGCGCCTCCAGCAAGCTATTCGGCGCCTCCGGTTGGACGGAGGCTGCCGGCGTCACGGTCTTGCCCTTCTTACGAAGGGGTCGCCCGCCGGACTCCGGAGCCACTGTGGGTTCCGGGGCCGAGTCCGGTGCAAAGTCCGGGAGGTTGTCCTGCGACACCTCCGGGGCCCTCTCCTCCTGGTGGGTCCCTTCCTGGGATCCCACCTCGGCATCGTCCACGTCATGGGGGGTGGAGGTAGTCGGAAGAGAATCCATATCCGACGCACCTAAGGACCCGCTCGATGAAGCGGGAAGATCATCCTTAGGCGGACTGCAGGGTTGTATGTGGCATTAGAAAGACATTATGTGGCGAAAAATATAAACCTTGAAGTTATTCGGGAGTCCGGATACTTACGATCTCGCCAGGGGCTTGGCCCTTTAAGGCCAGTCCTCATCGTCGTCACTGGCGTTGGCGGAGCAGTCCGGGGGAAGAGTTTTTCCCTTCTTGGACCCTCCGGCCTCCATTGTTAGGGAGGCCTTCCTTTTCTTCCCTCCCCCCGCTGGGGGAGAGGCTTTCTTCTCCTCCTCGCCTTGGTGGGAGGAGTCGGCCTCGGATTCATCATCCGATAGCACCTGAAAACGGGAACTCTTCTGAGTCCCCGTGGCCTTCTTCTTGGCCTTCTTCTCCGGCACCACGTGGGGTGCCGGAGCCAGCAGCCCCATTAGGCGGGCATCCGTTGGGTCCTCTGGCAATGGGGCCGGACAAATAGTCCGTTCGGCCTTCGCCAGCCAGTCCTGTCAAAGGTAAAGGGAGTTTAGAGCCCGCATAGAGTCAAACTATGGAAAACAAGTGGCAAAATCACTTACCTCGTCAGTTGGATGCTGCGAGCGGAATCCGCGATCTTCGGTAGCCGATGCGGGGGCCTCGTCGCCCTTGAACAGCACCTTCCAGACATCTTCATACGTAGTGTCGAAGAGCCCGCTCAGAGTCTGGTGCTACGCCGGATCGAACTCCCACATGTTGAAGCCCCATCGTTGGCACGGGAGAATCAGGCGGATGAGCATGACCTGGACTACGTTGACAAGCTTGAGCTTCTTGTCCACCAGCTTCTGGATACAGGCTTGGAGTCCGGTCAGCTCCTCCGAATCCCCCCAAATCTGGCCACTCTCTTTCTAGGAGGTGAGCCGTGTAGGGATGCCGGATCTAAATTCGGGGGCCGCTGCCCAATCAGGGTCACGCGGCTCGGTGATGTAGAACCACCCCGATTGCCACCCCTTGATGGTTTCCACAAAAGTGCCCTCTAGCCACGTAACGTGGGACATCCTGCCTACCATGGCGCCTCCGCACTCCGCTTGGCTGCCCTTCACAACCTTCGGCTTGACACTGAAGGTCTTGATCCACAAGCCGAAGTGGGGCTGGATGCAGAGGAAGGCCTCGCACACGACAATAAACACAGAGATGTTGAGGATGAAATTCAGGGCCAGATCATGGAAATCTAGGCCGTAGTAGAACATGAGCCCCCAGACAAAGGGATGGAGTGGGAAGCCCAGTCCGCGGAGGAAATGGGGAAGAAATACTACCCTCTCATGGGGCCTGGGGGTGGGGATGAGCTCTCCCTCGTCGGGGAGCCGGTGCGCGATGTCGCTGGACAAATATCCGGCGTCGCGCCGCTTCTGGATCTGCCCCTCTGTGACGGAGGAGGCCATCCACTTGCCTCCCGCTCCGGACATAGTTGGAGAAGGTTGAGGTGAGAAGTGCGGACTTGGGCGCTGGAGCTCGAGTTCGCGGAGATGGATAAGCCAAGGAGGAAGAAGGCACAGGTAAAAGGGTTGGATCTTTACCCCCTTATATGGGCGGACAAAAACATGTGTCCCCACCGGCCTGGTAAAACTCGCTTATCTCCCAAGCGTCACAATCAATGGCGCGGTTGGGGTACCCACATCTGTATTGATGGGAATCCCGGAATAAGGGGAACACGATCTCTGCTTCGACAAGACGTGCCAAGGAAACCGCCTCGCTAAATGCGCTGAGGTGATACAATAAAAACAATTCGAGTAAAGGCTTGGTAATGGTGGGACTTCACGCCAAAAATACGTCAGCAGATTGAACTTGTGTAATATTATTCTCTCTACGGTGGTACGTGGAATTTATTTTTGCAGAGCCGAACACTATCCTGGTGTTCACAATCTTCTATAAATTATTCGGAGGAAGAACCGGCCTTGCAATGCCGAAGACAACATGCGCGCCGGACTCGTCGTCATTGAAGCCTGGTTCAGGGGCTACTGAGGGAGTTCCGGACTAGGGGGTGTCCGGATAGCCGAACTATCATGATCGGCCGGACTCCAAGATTATGAAGATACAAGATTGAAGACTTCGTCCCGTGTCCGGATGGGACTTTCCTTGGCGTGGAAGGCAAGCTTGGCGATACGGATATGTAGATCTCCTACCATTGTAACCGACTCTGTGTAACCCTAGCCCTCTCCGGTGTCTATATAAACTGGATGGCTTTAGTCCATAGGACGAAAAAACAATCATACCATAGGCTAGCTTCTAGGATTTAGCCTCCTTGATCTCGTGGTAGATCTACTCTTGTAACACACATCATCAATATTAATCAAGCAGGACGTAGGGTTTTACCTCCATCAAGAGGGCCCGAACCTGGGTAAAACATCGTGTCCCTTGTCTCCTGTTACCATCCGCCTAGACACACAGTTCGGGACCCCCTACCCGAGATCCGCCGGTTTTGACACCGACAGTAGTGCTCAAGAAGGAGTATGGCTCAGCAAAGACCACAAAGCCTGGACTTAATAGGAAGGTCCCTGCCAAGAGGACACGTATGCTGAAGGTCTGAGGATCAACACAAGAACCAGAGAAACCTGATCCCAAAGAGCCAGCTGCAGAAGGAAAGAAGAGAAAGGAAAGGGTCAGAAATACCATGGCCAGAGTTGTTGGAAAACCTTCCATGATGGAAGAGGAGGAGAAAGAAGAGGTTGCTGCACCAGCACCCAAGGCACAAAAGTTGATGGGTGATGCTATAAGGTCAGGGGCTGCATCATCAAAGCCCAAAGAAGCACCCAAAGCTGCCTCCATGGCCAAGTCTGCACCTAAGAGGAATACCAGGAGCGTACCAGCCGCTGAGAAGAACAAGGCCCCAGTGCCTGAAGTTGCTGCTGAGGAAGATGATGAAGGACAAGTCCTAAGGAAGCTCAAACCCAAGATTCCAGACCACAATGATGCTCATCCAGTGGCTGAGAATATGAAGCTGACGAAAGATGCAGGGCTCATGCAATGGAGATTGTCCGATCCATATGCAATCAGGAGAAGAACTGCTGTTGATTACAGGTTCCACACTAAGGAACAGCAGGACTTCTATGAGACTGTGCTGTTGGATAAGAAGCCCATAGTTTGTGACATGAGGTGGGTAGACTGGAAATTCATGAAGGAAAATGAGGATCACTACCCAGGAGTATTTGACAGCTTTAAGGCTTGTGGAGTTGATGAGTTTGTTGGACAGAAGTTCACAAACTGGAATGATGAGCTAGTTATGCAATTCTACTCCACAGCTCATTTTTATCCTGATGGCAGAATTGTCTGGATGTCTGAAGGAACGAGATACCAATCAACTATTAAGGAATGGGCCAATCTGATAAATGCCCCAGAGGAGAAAGAAGATGACTTGGATGTCTACTCCAAGAATAAAAAGGATCACAATTCCATGTCCCATATGTACAAGGAGATCCCAGACAAGGCACTTGAGACTTTCATGTTTGGGTCTGTCCATTTTCTTCTATCAGGGCTGCCTACGATCAACTAGATCCTTAGGCACACTCTTTTGCCCAAGTCAGGTGACCACAACATGATCAGAGGGCATGCAATTAATTTGCTACACATATTTGATGTGCCACAGAAATTCAAAGTCATGAGCCTCATGGTTGAGACTATCAAGAGGACAGCAGCAGACCAAGAGAAGTTGTGGGTATGCCCCACAAATCCAGGAGCTTGAATCAACTCAAGATGGCATAGGCAAATATCTGTTGGATAAGGAACATTTTCTTCTCTATCTAGACTTTGAGGACAATCAAGTTGTGATGAATGAGAATGAACCATCCTCAGTGCAAGCTCAAGAGAAGAAGAGAAAACAAAGAAGGAGAAGGCTGCCAAGATACAACACTAGAGGAGGCATCTGAGTACTTTTTGAAGAGCAAGCAGGACCAGTTGGTTACTTGATAGCATCAACTCTGAGGATTGAGAAGGGGTTGGCCACCCTAACTCAAAACCAGGAGAGCCTGGAAAGAATCATGGAACAAAAATCTATGATTTAGATGTACAAGTACTGAGATTCAGTCAGTTGTGGAGCAGCTACAGATGACATGCAGGAGAGGAAGGCAGGACAACTACTGATGCATTTGCTAGAGTGCTCGAGCTTAGAGATCAGCTGCAGAGCCAGTGACAGACACAAGAGCCACTTCATCTACACCAGCTACAGCTCCAGTGCAACCAGCTCCAGCACCAACTCCTTCAGCTCCATCCACATCAATTGAAGTCTTCGTCCAAGGAGCCATCTCTACACCACCAACTGAAGACCAAGCCTGAGAGATGAAATAGTACCATGCATTTTCTAGGAATTTTTTGGTAACTTGTTGCCGAAGGGGGAGAAAAATGTATAGATCATAGGCTTCGAGAGAGAGAGAGTTTGCTTTTGTTCTCTCTTGTCTTCGTGGTTGAACTTTGTTTGCTTTTGCTTCCTTGAGATACTATGCTATTATCTATGAGACATTGATGATCATGTGTTTGATCATAAGCTACACTCATGCTTGTTAGATGATATTATCTTATTTATCTTTATATGATCATTCACTTTCCTTGGTGATGAGTGCATGTATTCAATCTTTATCATTTTGAGCGCTCCACCAAGATGTACGTGACATGGAAGAGTAACCCATGAGCCTAATTCCTTGTGCATTTGCAGTCCAAAGAAAATCTTAAACTATGCACAAATTTACGGGGAGATCTTGCTTATCACATACTTCTCAAAGCGACGATGTTTTTTCAATCTTATTATCATTTGCCGAAGCTTTGATCTATATGTTGTCATCAATTACCAAAAAGGGGGAGATTGAAAGTGCAACTATCCCTAGGTGGTTTTGGTAATTCATAACAACATATAGCTCACTGAGCTAATACTATTCCAAGACAAATATTTCAGGAAAGCTCAATGAATGGCAAGGCATGGATGATGAAAGTGGATCCCTCAAAATGTTAAGGAGAAAAGGATTGGCTCATGCTCAAAAGCTCAAGACTCTACATTTTATATTTTAGTGATCCAAGATCACATTGAGTCTATAGGAAAAGCCAATACTATCAAGGAGGGATGAGGTGTTGCTTGATGAGTTTCTTGCTTCGAGTGCTTAGTGATATGCTCCAAAAACCCTCAACTACTTTCTCATATCCACATATGACTTAAACCCAATGTCAAACTCGGCCCCACCGATTCTTTCTATCCGGCGCCACCGAGTTCAGATGGCATAGCCACTGCCACAGACCCTAGGCAAATCGGTCTTACCGATAGGCATCTCGGTCTCACCGAGATGGGATTGTAATCTCTCTGTTTCCCTTCATAACATTTTGGTCTAACCGAAGTGAGTGATCGGTCCCACCAAGATTGCAATGTAAACTCTCTGTTTCCTTTTTGTAACATTTCAGTCTCACCGAAATGAGCGAATCGTTCCCACCGAGTTTACCTGACCAACTCTCTGGTTAGCTAATTACCAAAATCGGTCTCACCGAGTTTGTGTAATCGGTCTCACCGAGATTACGTTATGCCCTAACCCTAACCATATCGGTCCTACCGAGTTTCATGTCGGTCCCACCGAAATCACTAACGGTCACTAGGTTTACTAAATCGGTCCGACCGAGTTTCTTGATTCGGTCCCACCGAGATTGGTAAATTGTGTGTAACAGTTAGATTTTGTGTGGAGGCTATATATACCCCTCCACCTCCTCTTCATTCGTGGAGAGAGCCATCAGAACAAACCTACACTTCCAACTTACCATTTCTGAGAGAGAACCACCTACTCATGTGTTGAGGCCAAGATATTCCATTCCTACCATATGAATCTTGATCTCTAGCCTTCCTAAAGTTGCTTTCCACTCAAATCTTCTTTCCACCAGATCCAAATCCTATGAGAGAGAGTTGAGTGTTGGGGAGACTATCATTTGAAGCACAAGAGCAAGGAGTTCATCATCAACGCACCATTTGTTACTTCTTGGAGAGTGGTGTCTCATAGATTGGCTAGGTGTCGCTTGGGAGCCTCCGACAAGATTGTGGAGTTGAACCAAGGAGTTTGTAAGGGCAAGGAGATTGCCTACTTTGTGAAGATCTACCGCTAGTGAGGCAAGTCCTTCGTGGGCGACGGCCATGGTGGGATAGACAAGGTTGCTTCTTCGTGGACCCTTCTTGGGTGGAGCCCTCCGTGGACTCGCGCAACCATTACCCTTCGTGGGTTGAAGTCTCCATCAACGTGGATGTACGATAGCACCACCTATCGGAACCATGACAAAAACATCTGTGTCTCCAAAATGCGTTTGAATTCTCCAAACCCTTTACATTCTTGCAAGTTGCATGCTTTAAATTCTGCTGCTCATATACGCTTTGCATGCTTGCTTGAATTGTGTCAAGATTGCTTGACTTGTGCTAAGTTTGCTAAAATCTGCCAAAGACTAAAAATTGGAAAAGGTTAAGTTTTTAATTGGTCAAGTAGTCTAATCACCCCCCCTCTAGACATGCTTCAAGGTCCTTCAGTAACACACCCTACATTTTGGACAAGCGCGTCCCTAAGTCATGGTTCACCCCCTCCCATCGCCTCCTTTTCGCCATTCGAAATCCCAGGCTGCCATAACCTCTCCGCTCCAGCCGTGAAACCCCACCCTCCTTCGTCCGCCGCCTCACCACTGCCTAGCCAGAGCCTCTTCCCTGACGACATCGTCCACCGCAATAGCTCAACGTCCCTCGTCCACCTCCCTGGATGAGTATCCGCTGTCCACCTCGTTGTCCCACCGGTTCAGCCGCCCTGTCATCCACCTCCAAGGAGCTGCTCCGACAATCGCCTCATCTAGCGTGGCTGCTCCATCCCCACAGTGCCGCCTTAACCTGCTCCACCGGAACCACAACATCCTCACCGACTCCTGGACGAAGCCGAGGCCTACTCGGCGCCACCAAAGAGGTTGTACACTCAACACATCGCACCTTCTCCTTAACTCGACCTCCCGATGTTGGTGTCAAAACTGGCGGATCTCGGGTAGGGGGCCCCGAACTGTGCGTCTAAGGCTAATGGTAACAGGAGGCTGGGACATGATGTTTACCCAGGTTCGGGGCCTCTTGATGGAGGTAATACCCTACTTCCTGCTTGATTGATCTTGATGATATGAGTATTACAAGAATTGATCTACCACGAGATTGTAGAGGCTAAACCCTAGAAGCTAGCCTATGATTATGATTGTTGTTGTCCTACGGACTAAACCCTCGGGTTTATATAGACACCGGAGGGGGTTAGGGTTACATAGAGCCGGTTATAGAGAAGGAGATCTAACCTCTGAATCGCCAAGCTTGCTTTCCACGCAAAGGAGAGTCCCATCCGAACACGGGGTGAAGTCTTCAATCTTGTATCTTCATAGTCCAACAGTCCAGCCAAAGTACATAGTCCGCTTGTCCAAATACCCCCTAATCCAGGACTCCCTCGGTAGCCCCTGAACCATACTTCCATGACGATGAGTCCGGCGCGCAGATTGTCTTCGGCATTGCAAGGCGGGTTCTTCTCCAAATCCAGAGTACTTGTCATAGCAAACAATGTCCGGCTTCCCATTAATGTTGTACTCCTCGGCTTCTGTGCTTCAATAATGGTTGTCTCCATGTGTCGAGTGAATATGAGGAGCCGGGGCATTTTTACATTTGCCACCCTGACCCTGTAAGCGAACTGTCTATTTGAAGAGAGGGGGATCCTCTGATCCAAATCTCACCTTCTTCCCCCAAGCAAGCATTCAACAGAGCGCATCCGGAAAAACCATTCCATCATGGCCGATCGTCGCAGCTCCTCTTCTCGCTCACTTAGCTCTAAGCCAGTTGATTGGGAAAAGTGTTCTGTCCCCCACAGCCGTTTAGTTGAGTTGCAGACCCAAGGGTTTCTTCCACCTGCATACATGGTCCCCATCCGAGCCGAACTAGCCACCTATAATGGCGGGGAGCAAGCGGAGAGCTTTCCTAACCCATCTCAGGGGGAGCGGGTATGCCTTGTCCCATATTTGCTGAGAGGACTCGGGTTTCGAATCCACCAGTTCCTCCACGGGCTCCTGGAGTTCTATGGCCTCCAGCTGCATAACTTTACCCCCGCCTCCGTACTGCACATCGCAGGTTACATTGCCCTCTGCGAGCTATTTCTGGGCTGCGAGGCTATTCTGCCTCGTCCCTAGTAATTAGGAGGGATCTATATATCAAGTGGGCGGAGCCGAAATATTGCGCGTCGCCCAGACGGGATACTTATTCGGCACTCCAAAGAAGGCATTCGAAGACTGGCCTTCGGAGTGGTTTTATGTAGATGACGTTCCCCTTCCGGACCCAATCCGGATAGGCCTTCCTAGGTTCACTAACGCTCCGCTGAAGAAACGCCAAAGTTGGCGCCCTCGGAGCCCCCAGGAGGAAGATGACAGAGAAGTCCACTTCCTGATGGGTAGGATAAAAACACTGGCCCAATCAGGACTGACAATAATCGAAGTTATGTCAATATGCAGAATGCGGGGGTTGCAGCCACTTCAATATCGGGGGAAGCCTATGTGGAACTTCAACGGGGAAGACGATGCCACCCGCTGCGGTCGTAAAGGTCCGGACTCTGCCACCACTCTGGCGAGAATATTGTCCGATTTATATAAAGGATAAGAAGAGGAGTTCATCCGCATTAAGCCGCGCGATGGATTTTCCATGTACAACCCCCCAAGCTGGGTAAGCCATTACCCTTTTACTACAAAAAAATACACTTCCGTGATGATACATGTTTGTCACAGTAGGTCGCGTTTTTTGCCATGCATGTACATCCATGACAAATTTATGACAGAATCAAGATAGTCATACCTGTGCTATCGTAGAAGTGTTCCAAGATATTACCAAAATTTTCATCACGGAAGTGTCCACTTCCATGACGATAAATCGCGCGTCACGGAAGTGCTTTCGTCAAGGGTGACCGACACGTGGCATCCACCGTAACGGAACACCGTTGAGCTATCGGGTCGGGTTTTGGATCCGTTAACCCGTTAACAGCCCCGACCAATGGGGATTTTCCACATGTAAAATCATCATTGGCTGGAGGAGACACGTGTCAGGTCCGCGCTCGCACAGGTGTCACTCATCCAATGGGCGAGACGCACCTATGATATGTTGACACGTGGACCGGCCCATCAAGTTTAAATGGGCCGGCCCAACTAAAGGCCCACAAGATTTTGCGGACCATAATAGGCCGGCCCAGCTAAAGGCCCATGAGATTTTGCGGACCATAATGGGCTGGCCCAGCTAACGGCCCACAAGATTTTGCGGGCCATAATGGGGCGGCCCAGGTACAGGCCCACAAGATTCTTGCGGATCATAATGGGCCGGCTCGGCTAAAGGCCCACAAGATTTCACCGACATTAATGGGCCGGCCCAGCTGTAGGCCCACAAGAATTTGAGGACCCTAGTAGGCCGGCCCTTTAACTGGCTGCCATGTTTTGGGCCAAATGTCGGCCCATATTTGATCCGGTCCATTAATGGCCTGCCACGTTTCGGGCCTAATAGTGGCCCATATGAGATCCGTCCCGTTAAAAGCCTACCACGTTCTGGGCCAAATTAAGGCCCAGATCAGGTACGGCCCTTTAAGAGGCTATGGGTTCAATTATGGCCCATATCAGATTCGGCCCGTCAACTGGACACTATGCTTTTTTGGCCCACTTGCTAGGGGCCCACTTAGTAATTCGGCCTGACATTAGTTTTGGCCTCTTAAGGACCCATTTAACATTTCGGCCCTATATTAATTTCGGCCTGTTAAATGCCCGTCATATAGTTGGGCCTAACTACGGCCCGGTTTGCATCCGGCCTGCTCACAACCGATATCAGATTGGGCCAAACAAGGACCAAGACAATTTTGGCCTGTTAAAAGCCCGTGATTTGATTCACACAATCATGGGCCGGGGTTCATTTCGGTCTGCTGCCGGCCCGTTAACTGTTCGGCATGTTTCAGGCCGAACCTACATCGTGATTGCATGACAGCCCAATTATGTACCGTAATTTTACGGTTTGGACGGTTCACTGCGAAGACAGGATATATATACAGTAAAATAACTGCAGCATCGTGAATAAGAAAAAACCTAGACTATACAATAAAGAAATTATAGCATATTACATCCACTAGGCATAAAAGTTCGCCACTATGATAATAAAGCACAAGCAGACAACAGATTACATACACTGGGCATCAAAGATTGCCACCAGTGCAAATAAACACGCTGACAAAATAATATACAAAACCGACAACACTTCAATAGAGTCAAGAAAGGTTAGCCCTGCTGTGGAGCTGCAGCGCAAGCAGCTGAGCAAGATGATGAGACTGCACTTGTTCAACACTTAAATCTTCCTCACTCTGAAAGATAAACAAGCAGACAGATGACAGGTTTTGCACCTAAAAGTATCTGTGTTGACAATTCATCACATTTCTTACTGACGAATAAAGTGACACAGTTTAAAATTGCATTAACACAATATGGTATTGTTCAGGTCAAGACATGGCAGGAAATGACATTGTGAAGGAGTTGGCAGCTTCACGACACCACTGGATTACAGATCAAGAACTCATAAGTATCAATGGTTAGTGTGTTGTTAATTTATCCCATTTCAGATTGGCAAATAAAGAGACGGTTTAAATAATACTCCCTCCGTCTGGAATTACTTGTCATCAAAATGGATGTGTCTAGAACTAAAATACATCTAGATACATCCATTTCAATGACAAGTATTTTCGGACGGAGGGAGTAGTAGAATGATATGACATTGTTCATAGTTAAGACATTGCAGAATATGACATTGTGCTGTAGTGGGTAGGTTCACCACACCACTGGATTACGGATGAAGAACAGAAGCATACATGCAGTGCAAAAGAAGATCACTTGCTCTGTATAGTTTAATTTACATGGTATGAATAAGGAACTTGGTTGTACAACTGAAAACTTAAATTGAGAAAGGACAAACTTTTGTTTATGAACTACATAATAAACTTTAAACATGCAATTTGATGCAAACACCAAAAATAAACAGCTGTTGCAGTCATGCCTAACCAAATATATACAACAAAGTTTGAAGGCTTGAGATGGACAAACTTACATTATTGGTGAAGACAGGCTCTATAAAGGCCTTGTCCATGCTGATGGGGGGGGGGCAATTCAAGAAGTTTACCACAGAATCTTCTTCATAAGCATTGCCTTTATTCTACATTTTGTTAAGAGTAAATATAGATGTGATAATATACGAAAAAATGGAGAATATTTAAGATAAGATGAAGAGTGATGCTACATAACCAAGTAGCTATAAATGTAAGTGCAGCGATACAGGCAAAAGGTACAGCCAAGAGCAATGCACAGCTAAACTTCTTCAGTACCAACCTTATGGTAAGAGTAAATATAGATCTGATGTGTAGAAAATGGAGGGCAAAGGAAAATAAGCTGCAGAGTGATGGTACATGAACAACTACCTGTCATTATAAGTACACTGATAAAGGACAGCATGTACTTACAAGAACAATGCAGAGCTAAAAAAACATTGGCATTGGATATATTCTACACTAATGTAACCATTCATACAGATCAGATAATTTGGAGCGAACAATTGATAAGCAAGCTATCATGCATACTGCTGTCACATAATGAACCAGGTATGTATGCAAGTACAGTGATACAGGACAACAGGTACTAACAAGAGCAAAGCAGCGGGCAGCATATTTGCGATATCCTGTCGTTCTTTTCAAACCGGAATTCTTCTTCGAGCAGATTTCCTGCAAACAAGATCCGTAAGGCACATGCGGAAAAGTAGAAGTTCAAATTGTCATGTGATTTCATAGACAGTACCTCATCCTGGGAACGAGACCAGTGCATAACAAGGTTTTTCCATTCAATGTCTTCTAAATTTAGCACAGGAGACTTCACCGGAAATTCGTTTATAGATTTGCCACCAAAGTGTGATTTCCTCAGGTAACACCGATACTGCTGCAATGCTTCCTTGAAAAGCACAAGCAAGCTTTGCTCGTCATGACTATCCAGATTGACCCTCGCCTAGTTACAACAATGTAATGTAAATCATTGATGTGTTCAATCAGCAGAAAACAGGAAAATAATAACCATGAATAATAGCACTTACACGTAAGTTGGACAGGAAGATGTGAAAATGGTGTTTGTCTTCACAATAATCTTCCCATGATGGGAATATATGCACGTAGTCCCTAACAACATTGAAAGCATTGTCTTTTAAACTAGGAATAAATGGAATGGGGTTCCAATCTGCAGGAATTGGCCGTCTCTGCAGTTGGGATAGGTCTTCGGCCGGTGGACTTGCTGTACTTTTTGCTGGAGTGGGATTTTTCTGTGGTACAGCTGGTGCTATGGCAAATGAAATCGGTATACCTTTTGCTGGAGTGCAGGTCCTGTGTGGTGGGGCTAGTGGTGTGGCCAGTGAAGTATGGGTACAGTCTGCTGGAGTCGGTCCTACGTTTTGTGTCACTGGTTGTACAGCCAATATAAGTGGGGTGCTGTCTGATTTCTCCGGCACCACCACGTTTTTCAAGGACTTTGCTGGTGCTCCTTCAGGTTCGGCAATCACCCTCTTCCTTTTTGATGTCTGATGCACACGAACAACATTTGAGTGGAAAAACATGGTATGATGACAGATGGAATATGTATTGATAATGGATGGGCATGGCATCTCGACATATATGATGAGTAAACTAAGCAGATGGCGGTGCAACAAAGTAGAAGAAATGCAAGACAACATATGCAAGATACCCGCAATCAATAAAACATTGCCAAATTAGAACAGGCACCTTGATGGGTGAACAGGACAGGCCATCTGCCTTTGACTCCTCGAGGTTAGAATAGTCATTAGGATCATATTCTGAACAAGAGTCAACAGGTGGGGAGCGTATGAGTTTCATTGCATCCAGAATGGCACTCAATGCCTTGGTGCCAATTTTGTAAGTCATTGCAGTGTTTAGCTTCAAGAGTGGACTGCTGCTAGTGCGACACAAAGCAGCTACACAGATCATAGTGTAGATATAACGGGAAAACCTTAAGCATCAGAGTAAAATCAGCAAAGTGGAACTTGCTGGAATATATGTGCTAGTATTGCCGGTACGGCTAGAAAGGCTTCGGATACCAGCTCTCTTCAAGTGAAGGTGCGGTACTGTTAATATCAGTATAACTCTCAAAGGCGACACAGCTCCACGCATTTCCTTGCTATTCTTATAGGATTCAAGTGGGCAGGCCACTACAAATCCTATTCCTATGTTTACAAGATCCTACGAATCAAAGAGGCTCAAAGTGTCCATCACAACCGACCGTATAGACCTCTACACTGCAAATGTCCCTGCTCATCTTCAGTACAAGTAACATACTGTACTACTAGCATACTCCCTCCGTTCCAAAATATAAGTCTTGGTAGAGATTTCCACTATGGATCACATACAGATGTATCCAGATACATTTTAGAGTGTAGATTCACTCATTTTGCTCCATATGTAGTCCATGGTGGAATCTATACAAAGACTTGTATTTAGGAATGGAGCGAGTACATATTAAAGAAGAACGGAAGAGGAACATGGTAAAGAAGAGCAAGTAGATTTTGGATAATAAAATGTTGGTTGCGCAGTGCCCACACATGATGAACCAGAGCACATTAAGAATGCAACTCCCAACTGTCTCTCGACCATTTCAGGCGGTTGGATGAAGATCCTACGTCTCCTAACCCTTCTTCTTCCTCGTCTCTGATTCTTCCCATACAGAACACCGCACGGTCCGCCGGCCGGACCACTGACCCCCACCGCCTGTGTTCCTCCGCCACCCCCACCCCCACCCGCGTCAAGTTTTGTTCGTTCGGCGAGGCCCCACAACCACCCGAGCCCCTTGGATCGCATCGGCGAACTCCGGCGAGCTCTGAAAAATCAACTGACCCAATTTTGAAATTTAGTCTACTGTGATTTAACTAGTGTCGAATATAGAAGGGGAAAACCATAAGCATTGGGAGTATAGTGTTGAGCGTGCCATGGCAGATCTGAAGGTGCAAACCGGACAAAGGCAACTTCGCAACCAAGACAAGAAATCAGAGTAAAGCAGTGGCGATCTATTTTCTTGCTGCGATAAATAAGCTGAGCAGTTACGAAGGAGTACCGCCTCTGGTGTGGCGCCATGTACGCATCTGCTGAGAATTTGAAGGTGCTACGGTAGCGATGGCTGTCGGCGGCGTGGAAGCAGATCTAGGAGGGTAGACTGTGGCGGCAGGGCGCGGTGGACGAGATGGTCGTAGGAGTGGCACCGGCAAGGTGGACGACGACGGGGATGCAGCGAGAGGACGGGATGCAAGGATCCCGGTCCAAAGGCGTGGATGAGAGAGGTCAATCTCTTGTAATTGACGGCAGCGTCGGGGTATCAGCTCCGGCATGGTGGAGGAGGACGGCGGTGGATGGGGTGGCGGACGGCGGCGGATGGAGGAGGGTGGGGTGGAGAGGGTGTTTTGGCGCCCACGGAGTACGAATGGGGAAAAGGGAGGTAGAGAGGAAGGGGGGAACCATGTATTCAGGGCGCGCTTGTCTCAAATGCGAGGAAATTTACAAACTTAGCCCCCGTTTCAAATTTCTACTACATCACAGCAACATTAGTCGGTTGGGGATAGGACGGTAATCTCGCATACAACAAATATTTGCCGACGAGAGTTTGTTTTTGGCGCCCACCGTGTATGAATATGAATCGAGGAGGGAGTCGATTTTGGCCGAGGGCACACTGTGTTTTGGCGCCCACCGTGTATGAATCCGGGTGAGAGGCGGTTACGTCACGTTTGGGTGAAATTACAAACCTACCCCTATCGAAACCTATAGAAATCCAGCAGATAGGCTTTGCGTGGCAGGGATAGGCAGTAGTGATTTCCATCTCGCAGATTTTGGTTTCGGGCGGTTACTGCGACTTTCCCCGCTTCGTTCAAATTTTGCACAGTGCACGTTTACCGTGCCAACTCAATTCGAATCCCGTTTGTATTCTACTATTTTTTTCGGGCGGGATCCATTTTCAATTGGAATTACATTCTATATACATCATTTTTTATATATACTTTCAAAAGCACAACAAAGAATTCTGCTCCTTTATATGTATAATATGATTTACAAATACAACGATCTCGAAATCTTAAGGTTGAATTCGAAAAAATTTAACCAAATTATGTTCTACTAAAATGTATGGATCAGTAATATCTACATATTAAATAACATAGATGTGCGTGAATTCATATGAGTATGCATGTTTGATACATCAATTTTGGTTCGAGTATGGATTACATGTATCATCATCTCGAATTCAAATATTTGAATCCCTTTTTTGTTCACTCCTTTCACGCCCATCTCTCTCGCATGCATGCTCCTTCAGGTAGCTATCACTCTCTTTTCTCCAGCTCACCCGCACGCTCACTTCATGTTTCTCCTATCCTCGCAAACATGGTCTCTCGACGTCTCCCTTGAGAAGTGTCACACTCTCCCTATCATTATACATTACACGGTTTCCACTATCTCTCACGTCTCTACTGTTCTCTGGTATCACTCGGTACCTAAGCTTTCTTTTTCACCGCCACACACACAATCTCCACTCGTCTTTCACTTTGTCTTTCTCTCTATGGGATTCTCTCACACACCCTATATGTCTGTACATATGACTCATACCACTAAAATTACTATCTCTCTCTCCTATAGACACAACATTTGTTGTGGTCTCCTTTTCGTCTCCATCCCAGACTGACACCGATCAGACAACCCCAACAACCGTCTCCTCTCTCTCTCACAGACACACACACACAACTCCTGCTTCCACTCCCCTTCCCGACTATCGTCTCTCTCTCTCTCTCACACACACAAAACTCTTGCTTTCGCACCCCGACTCGTATTTCTCTGACAAACATTTATCAACTAGCTAGCCTCTAGATAGGTTTATACACCCACACACTCATGCGTCCACCATTGCATACATGTCTCTCTCCCGCTCCTTGTATCTATGTAGCTTTTTCTTCCCTTCTTGAGACACGCCCTCTCGATCATGCACACACACACTATCGCCTCATTTTAAGCTGATACCTATCGCACACACACTACTTGTGTCTTTGTCACACATGCACTCCGTCCTCCTCCACTCTCCCTCTCTCTCACACACACATGGGCTTTTGCAACAACTAGCAAGATGCCCATGCGTTGCACGGAACTTCAAGATGCATTTGTATGAGTAGTTTATCTTGTGGGGGAAAAGGATGAACGAGGGAAGACCTTATTTGCAAATGTGGAGAGGGGTGTGGGTATCTTTTTGCAAAATTGCCATAGTTTCCTTCCTATCCGTCAGATATAGATCGGACGGCCTATATTGCAGGATGGCAGGCACACGATCATCACCGACAATGCTTTTTATAAGAGTAGGGATAAAAAATAGAGTTGGTGATGATGGTGGGCCTGCCATCCTGCAATGTAGGTCGTCCGATTTATATCTGACGGATAGGAAGGAAAATATGGCAATTTACCCACACTCTTCACCACATTTGCAGATAAGGCCTTCCCTCGTTCATCCTTTTCTCCCACAAGATCTTGATGTTCCGTGCAACGCACGGGCATCTTGCTAGTAAGAGTAGAAATTAGACATATACCACTTCTCGAATCTTGAAACCAACAACATTCCTCCCTTATCTCATCAAAACCGCCAAAGGAATATATTTTGAGTGAAACATAACATATTTTTAGTGATATACGTATTTCAAAACTAGACTTTTTTTCTATCAAATCGGTGAATATGTATTAATCTACTTTGATCGTGTGGCAACGCATTGGCACATTGCTAGTAGTTATTATAATTTTTTGGACACCAGACAAACGGTGGAGTACATATACGAAGAGAAGAGGCGCACGCACGCAGTCGGCCTCTCGCTGTCTCGCACACATGAGTGTTACGTAAAGGCGACGTTAACAAATAAACCCTAAAACCCTAGGTGCACGATTGCTGCATTCGCGGGTACCGGGTACGTGGTGGAGCACCTTTGTAGGAGTTGATGGTCGGGACCACAGGTGAACGACTTGGAGCGCGGTGGCTCGCCAGTTGCCACAGATCGAGTAGCCACGTTTAAAATATCGTTTTTTAGCGGGGTTAAGAGTTCCGATTTTCAATGGCACGTTATAAGTAGTAAGTAGTTTTTAGAACGATTGGTATGGAGCGAAAATGGAATTCATAGTACTACGTACCTCCTTGGCGTATGGTTGTATGGGTTTATGTTGCGAGATGTTGAACCTGGTAGTTCTAGGGCAAATACTATGGTTTAGATTTAGATGCTGGTTTTCAGTAATCGGAAGGGGAAACCCTTCTTTGATTAAAAAAACTACTACCTCCATTCTGGTTTACTAGTCCCCATCGTACTTTGGGTCAAAGTTTGTCCATGAATTTTACTTGTAAAATGTGAATGGAAAACGAGATTTTGTTATACCCAAACAAAAAAGGACTGGAGGGAGTGATTGCTCTGACACGGACGCGACCTCTCATAGCGCAGGCATTGAACCGGCACGCCGGCCAAGAGGGCCGCACTCGCTGCAGGCCCGGCTGAGCACGCCTCCTCGCCGCGTGCAACCAGCTTAAGACTGCCCCGCCTGCCTTCATTGAATCCTCGCGTGTGCCGGCAACACGTCCTTCCGCGAGCCGGCAGGCATTTTAGAACACAAAAAATGACTAAAATATAATTAATTTACGCATGGTCTTGACTTGTTGTGCTCGCACTGGTAGCAGGAACTAGTAGAGGTTTTTCTTTATTTATAACTCTCCTCACATTTTTTTGGCTTTGAAGTGAATCATGGTTGTGGACATTATGTATGAATGTGCAGATATCTGTGAACATGAGTTTGATGTGGAAGTTGAACTTGGAATGTCGGGCTTGCGCGTGAACTATACCATGTCCAATGCTTCATCTGTTATTGTTTGGAAAGTAATTGTGTTATTACATGACCCGAAAAAAACATTTTGTGCCACATCAGTAGATGCACAGACATCACAACAGGCATGCTGACTGGATAAACATTTGAACCTAGCTATTATGAAGGAAATTTTGTATTGACAACAGTTTTAGATAGCAGGAGACACCTAGCCTGCTCTGCCTCTGCTAACTTATTTCTGGCTTCTTCCATCTCTTCTTTGGCTTGGGTGAAGAGAGCATATGATTGCTCTTTTCGCTTCTTCAGGAACTCGGCTACATTCTCAAGGGCTGATGCACGCTTTCTTTCAGCCTTTACTAATGCCACGAGGACACGAACAGCTGACGACTCCACCTGGCTTGTGTGTAATCCAGCATCATCTGGGAATTTGCACCTTGTGTCTAATCCAACATCATCAGGGAACTGGCACCTTGTGTCTAATCCAACCTCATTTTGGAAACATGATCTCGAGGTTGACCATACTTCCCTCCTCGCAGGAACTGCATCCTGACACGAAGTTACTTCTTTTTTAGATCAATACTCAGAGAAATCTAGATCCATTTAGTAGAAGCCAGATAAACGGAACTCGGAGAAGTGAATTCAAAAGGAAAAGAAATATAAAAACAGACTACAAGGTGAGAACACCCACTTCCTACATCAAGTTAAAAACGAAAGCATTGGGACGATTAAGACTCTTCTTATTACACATCGAAGAACACCACGCTTAAGAGAAACAGAAACTACAACATATACACATCAAAGAACATGAGGCTAAACGAAAGTAATTGAAAGGGTGTTACTTACCAAATATTGTTTTACAGGTTCGGTGCAGCTCCTCTTTAACTTGCCACGCTCCTTGAAGATGTCCCGAATATCCCGTGTTTGGTTTTCATTGCTCCTCTGCATGTTCACACTCGTGGTTTTAAAATCTCAACATGGCAAGAAAAATACTACTAGTAATACTCGCGCATCTTGTGGGCAACATTAAAGCACTCGTCTGCCATGTTAGAGCATCTCCAACAGAATCGCAACGCACGGCGCTTTAAAAAAGTGTTTACAATGCTGAGATCGAGAAGTAGATACTAGAGAGTAGAGGATAGTTCTCAGCATAGATAAATAAAAAAAGATACCCATACCCCTCTCTAGATTTGCAAATAAGGCCTTCCCTCGTTCATCCTTTTCTCCCACAAGATAAACTACTCATACAAATGCATCTTGATGCGTGCAACGCATGGGCATCTTGCTAGTTCTAAAAACCTTTCCATCATTTGCCACACTGCTGGTTGCAGATAAAAAACCTACCCAAGCACAGCGCGATACAGGAGCGACGCACAATTACAAGCTGATATTCTGTTGGACAATGGAGGCTATAACCAATTACTTTTACGGGAACAATAGCACCCAGGAAAATTGAAGGGTAGGTATGAACAAAATTGGAACTGCACATGTACTGCTAAGTGATTCAATACACACATTACCAATCGAGGAGGAGAACGATGGTCGCGGTGGCCTCTGTGAGTCATGGTCAGCAACTGGAGTCAGTTCATTGTCCAAGACGGTGGTACTTTTGCGCTTGGCATCGGCTTCCGGGAAGCAGATCCGAGACCGTGGAAGACGATGCTGGGGAAGAGGCTCCATCTACGACGACGACGGTGGACCGGCTCCAGTGCGGCATACGAGGTCGTCGATGAGGCAGATGCGCTGTGGTGGACGAGTGCGCCAATGTAAAGGGGAGGAGCACGAAGGCTCAGGTGCTGTGGAGAAGTCTATTTTGCGGTGGGGATAGAAAATGGGGAGTATTCAGGTGTACTACTCTGGGTGCCGGGGTGGGGCTGGCTGGGTAGGTTGAACCTGAAGTTATGAAAACAGCCCCCTACCAAGCATCGTCCGTAGGCCTATTCCGAAGGCTATGATGGTAACTTCCCACTACTCGAATCAGGGTCGCGGGAGATTTTCCGGCCGACCTCAAAATTTTGTGACACTGGACTCCCCGTGTGGCGTGTTGAGTGATTCGGCTAAGCAACTAGCGAGTAGTAGTAGTAAACTCCGCATATTAGGTTTGACCGAAGTCAAACTTCCTAAAGTTTGACCAAGTTTATATAAAAATATAAACATTTACCATAACAAATATGTATGATGTGGAAGTACATTAAATAATGAATCTAATGGTATTTATCTGTTATGGTATATGTTAATATTTTTTGTTATAAGCTTTCTGAGAGTTTACAAAACTTGACTTTGACCAATGCTAATATGTGGACTAAAATAAAAATGGAGGGAGTACACATTTGTTTTCTTAGTTTGTAGTGAACAAATCATTTGTTGAAATTGTGAAATAAATATATTAGGCTATTGACTTTGAACGTAATGGTCTATACAATTCAATAGTTAGAATCATTGTCGAATCCCAAGATGTATACAAGGTCTATAGTACTTCACAACATGCTCAAACTCACATAATCCCGGTCAAATGAGAATCTAAATGCATTTCATAGTTATTACTTTGTAGGATGCAACAAAAACAACCAAAACTCTACATCAGCCATTATAGAAGCAGCATTTTGACATATCCCATTGCGTGAATGAAACATGCAGAGAGAGCTTTTGAAGATGGAGCAGATAGGGCGGGAAAGATTGTATGTATGTGGACGAGAGAGTAGGTGACAAACCTAACGAGACAGAGAGAGAGAGAAAGAGAAAGAGAGAGGAAGAAGTTAGGTCTGTGAGAAAGATGGAGACATGTAATATACATGATTCTGTATACGTGGAAGGAGAAGAGACAACATGTTTGATGAGAGAGCTGGAAAAACATGGACGAGAGGGGAAAGATCTCATGGGTTGAGGGATTGACAATTTTGTGCAAGGGAGAGAGGGATTGGTAATTTTGTGCAAGAGAGAGAGAGGGTGGGGGGAGGAGTCAGTCAGCCGTCATCACATCATCCTGCTTCCAAATGACCCCGCATTCTCTAGCGCGGTGTGGTCGCCGTCTTCGATCTGCTCGATGCCCTCTTTGAAGATTGAGGTGTTGTGCATGTTGGGGTGCAAAGAAGCACAAGCGAGAGTGGTCGCCGTATAACCTTGGATGGGGATGAATTGTGTGCTCGGGGGAGTGTGTGTGTGTGTGTTGTGTTGCGTGTGTGTGTGTGTGTGTCAGATATTGAGCGAAAACAAACCTAAGGAGAGAAATGGGTATTCACGAAGAGATTGTGCGGGCCTTGAGGTGGGCCGGGGCCGAGTGAGGGTGTCAAAATGTGCGCGTTGATGCATATGTTGCATGCGATTGTGCGAGGGACGGACGAATCGAGAGAGATGGTTGTTGTGTTACGGATGCTCCTCTCTCTCTCTCTGTCTCTCTGTCTCTCTCTCTCTCTCTCACACACACACACACAAGTAAACTAGAAGACCGTTCTCTCATGTATACACAACGTATCAGCATCTGTCTATGTCTCACTCATGCATGATCATTTGCACATTCACACCTCTCTATGTCTGTATCACACGCACACCGTCTCCACATTGCCCTTCCACCACAATAGACATATGGACACATACACATGTTCTCTCACAGTCACACACACACACACAAAATGAGTATTAAAAAAAAACTAGGGCGCACCTAAAACGTCCAAATCCAAATAAACACAACTGGAGCTAGATTCAAATATATGGAAATATTGCAGCGTCAAGAACTTTCCCAGGAAAAAAAAGTTGAGTAATATTCGAGGATTGTTTTCACACACACAAAAAGGTTCGGTGGATGTCCTTCGAGCGTGACACGGTGACGCACCATTCAATCGACCCCGCGGCCGCGGTTCACGTGCTTGCACAGGATTCCGTATCGTGGCTGTGGTACTAACTTCAATTTTTTTTAATAAAAGCGCTGCCTAAGTCTAATGTTCACGTGTACTAGTATGGTTTTCTTTTAAGTTTGACCAACCTCATATAAAACTAAAGTAAGCTCCCATACGCGCACTCATCAATATGCCGCCGCCGCCGTTGCGCATGCCGGCGCCCGCCTGCTCCGGACAACAATTTATCGCCCATAACCACCGTGTCGCCGCCATCCATGTGCCATGAAGCCGAAGACTCGCCCGCTCACGTCATCTGCAGTCCCTCCTCGCCATGCCGCCGCGCTGCCAAGCACGCGAGCAGCTGGTGGAGCCACGTCTATGCACGCAGCATACAAAGAGGAGGACGAGCGCGTGCTCCAGCACACCGGCGAGGAGGAACTAGCGTGTCATTCTCGTCTCCACCCGCGCGGAGGAGGCGCACATGGTGGCTGTCGCGGCGGAAGCCGGTCACGCGCATGTCGAGCCCGCAAACCGGGTGCGGACGCGGAATCTACCTTCGAGACCTTGAATGCCACGTGGATCCTGCAATCGGAAGGAGCAATTTGGGTCAGTCGACTCATGCGAGCCGTTTGATGCAACATGGATGGCTAGAAGGGCTTCTTCCACCTCTTCTGCCATCTTCTTCCTTCGCTCCGTCGAACTTCTTCACAAATCGACTGACCCAAATTATACTACTAGTACGAACATATTAAGTACAGTAGGAACACGAAGGTACGAGCAGTAGTACCAACTGCAAGAAGAACAGTAGTAAGACATAGTACTAGTATGTACTAAAGAGTTCAAATAACAAGAAAGAACATAAACATAGTTCTGCTGGGGCCTCAGCACAACACACCCTTGAAAATAAACTAAGCAACTAGTCCGCTTGACACTGCTGTAGAACCAGCATGAGCGACGACACTGCCACCTACTCGAAGTCTGAGTCCACGTCCTCGACTTTGTCCTCGTCCCTCTTCCTCTTCCGCTTCGCCGACGCTGCTTTGCTTGAACCACACACTGGGCTCTGCTTCTTCATCCAACCCATGTAGATATTTAAACAAAGGTAGGCATCCATTGCTGCGTACAGGATATGATCTTCATCTAATGTCTTCGACTCCCATGCATGATGAATCTCGTGATGAGGTTTCTTTAGTTTAGCGTACGAAGGATCAATCATGGCTGCTGCTAGGGTCAGCATTGAAGGTTGAGAGGAGGACACCAGGCTTGCCTTCTTGAGATCGAAGGGCTGGCCTACAACGAGACCTATCCGACGCAGGACATCTCTGTCGTTCTTAAAGCCTACAGTAACGAATTTCACTCTTTTGTCCTTGAGGAAGTTCTTAAAATCCTGGCACTCAATGTCGGCATGTCATATGTGGTAGACCAAGCAAACGTTATGTATGCAAACCTGGATCACGGCGGGCTTCTTCCTCTCTTCTTCCTTTAGATCCTACTCTCGTCCCAGGACTGTGGTGTACTCAACATCTAGCCCAGCGACCCACTCATCCGTTCAACTGTTGAACATGCGTAGGAAGCGAGCAAGCCATGCTTTCACCGTCGCAGACCCACGTGTGTAGATGACGATGAACTGATCGCCGGTGATGGCTCTAACCTGGTACTCAGCGGCGACCATTGAGATTTGGGAGGCCATGGATTTTGGAGGAGGGTTAGGAGAAGTTGAACTGTTGTACCCCGCAAAAGCTGGGAGCAAACTAATGTGAAAGGACGGGGCGACTGGGAGCGAACTGTTGTGAGGTAGAAGAGGGGGGACGAGTAGGGCGTGCGAACGGCGTGGGGTTGCTGGCTTGCCCGGTGGATAAACGGCTGCAAGCCCCCAAAGATTTCTCGAGAACTATGTGGGGCCCACTATATGTCATGTCTACTAGACCCATATCGTAGGCCTGACGGTATAGCTTCTGCCTGTTCGCACGCCATGCCGGTGCGTGGATGTAACTTCACTTAATTCCGTCAACCGTCACGCCTCCCACGACCTTCGCCTCCCTCGCGCGGTCGCGCCCTTTGAGACTTCGACCGGCTATAAATGAGCAATTTTTTTTGCCTACTCCGCATGCATGATACTCCCTCTGGTCCTCTTTACTCCCGTCAATCGTTTGCAAAGTGTTTGACCAAATATATACTTTTTTTGAACACCACCTTATATTAATTAACCAGCCACACCAGTACACTCATTCGATACAATATTCACCACACAGGGCGGTACGTTATTTACAAGAATACCATCTAATCTATTGTCAAAGCTATACTTAGCGATTAAGTGTGCCACCTTATTGGCCGAACGGCTAATCTTTGACAATTGAAGATTGTTGATCAACTTTGACATGCTCAATGCTTTCATCTTCAGGTCACGCATAGCAGACCTGTCATAGTCCCCCGATGCAAGAGACGCTACCACAAAAGCACAATCAGTCTCTAAAATTACAGGATTATGAAGAGAAATACCTATGTAGAGACCGCCAATGCAAGCCCTAAGCTCCGCTTCCTCCACGCTTTGACAGGCATCAATGAAATCCCATGACCAAATTTATACTAAAAATATCAATATCTACAATACTGATTATAATGAGTATAAGAACTACATTTTATAATGCGTGTAAAAATATTGATTTGACATTGTGAATGTTGATACTCCCTCCGTCTAGGCGAGTAATTCATCTTAGGCTGAGCACCGTGACCAAGGAGGAGGGGAAAACGAGAGACATTAATGTTTATTTGCTAATTAAATAGTATTGCATGTAATGAACTAACCATTGCATGCCATGTTTGATAGTCTCAGGTCATTAAAAACATGCACACCCTCATCTCTTATTGGTTGATATGTCAAGAAATAAGAAACGAGGTAGAAGTTAATGCACCGCGCCTACGTGTTTTGGGATTATTTGGTTTTCGTAAGATGACTTACACACCTAGCTATTAGAGTACCACTACCTCCCTTCTAGTTTAAAGGGCTCGACTCAAAAATTTCACCTACTCTTAGCAAGATAGTAGAGGCGGTGGAATAGTTTTTGAAGTCTGCAAAAGTACTCAACTAATGCTGTCGTTCTTCACAAAAAAATGTGTTTACCAATGCATGCATAAACACTAGTTACTCTAACCCCCCTCTCGTCTTTAATTCTTTGCCACATCAGCATGTTTGCTATTCCCATGTGCATGATACCAGCTAAGATACCACCATGATGGCTAGCCTTAATCATCGCATGCAATAATTTAGTGCACCTTGAAATATGAACATGTGTGGGGTGTGTATGTTTTTAGTGACTTGAGACTATACCTAGCCCGGCATGCAAGACGACTTATTATGCACCATTCCCCATACCTGCAGGAAGCCCGTCCGTCTCCAAATATTTTCCTATCCATGTGTGGAAACAATATGCCTCCAAACTCTCCTTCTCCTTCCGGCGGTCCCACCACTCCACCCTGTGTGAAAAAATCTGCATGCATGACTCTCCTCCCCCCATGCTCGTCCAATCCGTTGTGACCAGCAATATTTCCACCCCTTCGCTCCCACGTAATTTACTCCAACAAATATGCCCATGTAGCTTTTACTAACTTCAGGTGCATTGGGTCACTGACATACGGGCCCAGCAGTGTACTGGCCCACATGTTAGTGACGCAACTGGACCTGCAGTTAAGTCAGTGCAGCTCAATCCATATCATACATAGGTGTGCCATTGCTTGATATAAATAATGCGCCTCCCACGACATCGCTATATCCTCCCCCTCACGTTCATGTTCATCACTATCTCCTTCCCCTCCCTCTCACGTCGACCACCATGGCATTGCCCCTCCCAAGCCCTAGGAGCCCCTCGCTGCACCGCGCGGATGGTTACGCGTCGCCGTTCCGTTCCTCGCCGCCACCAGTCGAGGAGGACGCGTCGGTGTCCCGCGCCTCGGCGCTATGCGACGCGTCACCGTTCCGTTCCTCGCCGCCACTAGTCGAGGAGGACGCGTCGGCGTTCCGCTCCTCGCCGCTACGCGACGCGTCGCCGTTCCGTTCCTCGCCACCACTAGTCGAGGAGGACGCGTCGGTGTTCCGCTCCTCACCGCGACGCGTCGAGGTGGACGTGTCGGCATTCCCAATGTCGCCAGCACGCGCGTCGGAGGACGCGTCGGCTCCCCGCTACGAGGAGAATGTCGCGCCGCCCGCCGAGCCCCCCAGCCTTGAGGAGCTTTGGAAAGAAATGGATGTCACCTTGTGGGAGGCTTTGCCTCCAGCAGAACGCGCCAAAATAGAGGCGGAGAAGAAGGCCGAGGAAGAGAAGCACACAGCGCAACAAGCTTTCTGGGAGATCTATGTCGCGCCCGAGAGAGTCAAGCAATTGGTTCTTTGGCAGAAGGCTCATGCGAGGGCCGCGAGGGTGGCGGAGGTCGCCCGTGCCGACGCCCTGAGTGCAGTCGGGCCCAAGCGCCTCATCTATGCTTGGCGGTACGTGGACCGGGTGCATGCTTCCAGCCAGGAGGAGTACCTGTTGGCGTCGGATCACCACACCGGTGAGATCACGCTCGAATGTCGGAAAGCCGCCAATCAGCACCTCGTGAGTTGCGAGGCTGAGGAAGAGGCGTTGTGTCGGCGCGCTGGGAAACGGACACGCACCAGGGTACTCGTGGCGCGCCGCAAGCGCTCCTGCGAGTGTCATGGCTTTTAGGAGGTGTATAATTTTTGTTTCGTAAGGCGATCTCATTAGTTTTGGGACGCAAATGATAAATCCCAAATGTTTAGGAATTTTTAGCATCCTTAATTAAGTATATAAAAGGGAAAGTTTGGAAACGTTGTGTATTATTACGCATTTTGCAAGTACGTGCATATAGCACAAACTTTACAATATACTATCGGACTACATGTCTCTCTCGATATATGCTTGCAGAATGTGCTACTCCCTCCGTCTAGGTCAATAAGTCATCTTTGGTTGTGCACGATGACTAAGGAGGGAAGAATTGTACACCTAAACGGAGGGAGTACTACTATTACTTATGTACGTGCAAATGCACGTTTTAACATTACGATGCGGTTTTTGTAAAAGTAGAAAAACAACACTAGTCAAGCTTGTGAAACGATTCAATGCAAAATAAATGCAAAAATGCTCGTTCGATTGTTTACTTTTAGCTTCCTTCTCTGTGGTTATTTCTCTGTCGTACTTTGTACGGAGCATCTCACTGGTTGGAAAGGCATGCAAATTCCCAAACCGCTTCCTACACCCTGTATCGAATTTTTTGCCTAACAAGTTGTGCCGTGCAATTGCAATTCCAACTTGAGTACTACTACTAGTAGGAGTACCAGGGGCCAGTTCTTTTAGGCTTCTAGATTAGTAATCCCATAACTACTACCTCCGTCCTGGTTTATTGGTCCCCATTGTAATCTGTGTCAAATTTTGATCATAAATTTAACTAATGAAATGTTAGTGCATGTCACATGCACTACTCCATCCGTCTAGGTGAGTAAGTCATCTTAGGCTGTGCACTGTGACCAAGGAGGAGGAGAAAACGAGAAACATTAATGTTTATTTGCTAATTAATAGTATTGCATGCAATGAACTAACCACTGCATGTCGTGTTTGATATCTCAAGTCATTAAAAGCATGCACACTCTTTATCTCTTATTGGTTGATATGTCAAGAAACAAGAAATGAGGTAGAAGTTAATGCACCACACCTAAGTGTTTTGGGATTATTTGGTTTTCGTAAGATGACTTACACCTAGATGCACCGCGCCTAAGTGTTTTGAGTAACATTTTATCAGTTAAATCTTTGGTCAAAATTTAGCACAAATTACAATGGTGAGGAATAAACCAGGACGGAGTAGTAGTTTAGAAGCCCAAATAAATGAGTGAGGCGCCTTATTGTTACTCTCCACTGTGACTAGTCTTGTGGGAAAAGCTGGGGAAGCCGCCAAAAGAACTGGCCCTAGGAGTAGTAGCTAGGGATTGAGTGTGGGAGATGAACCGGAGAAAGTAAATGCAGAGAGATGAAATGCAAAAAAGACGGAGGGATGTGATGGTTGCTTGTCCTTTTATTTTACCAGGCCATTTATTACTGGGAGTGGTTGGGTTTTGTGATATGACGGCTTTACTGCCGCGCCACGAGCGGGGTGAGAGGTGAGACTCCCGTGCAGCGCCGCCCTCTACACTTGTACTACATCGGTCGTGGTTTATTAGTCCCCCATTGAATTTGACTGAAGATTTAATTGACAAAATGTTAGTGCATGTCAACAAAAACTATATCATTGGATTTGTATTTGAACATAGTTTTGAATGATATAATTTTAGGTGACATGCATCAGTATTTATCGTACTATATATAATGTTAGTTCATTTTTTGGCCGTACTAATCTATAAGTAGTAAGGTGCCCGTGCATTGCACCGAAGAGTGAAATGCATTGATCGGGGAGTTGTTTAATTTGACAAAGGATGTGGGGGTCATCTCATGTGTAACGGGTATCGATAGGTTTCTTCAGATATTATCTCATCTCTAGAGCTCACAAACATCTGGGTGAAATAGATAAAAAGGTATCTTTTGCAAACAGAAGCGTTCAACTGTTCAACCTGCATCCAAAACTTGTGAAGAAATAACACTTATTGTGCTTTGCAAGAAATGATCTTTAAGAATTAGTTTTGATTATCGATTGTTATACATGTTGGCTACACATGACATGGCACTTTCTTATAGTCAACAGTTGGCTATAATATTAAGTAATATTAACCATGCCCTTATACACCTAGACGGAGGGATTAAATCAGGATGACTTGCAAGGGGGCACAGGAGATGTAAGAAATGGTTCATCGTAAGTCTTTCACCAGTACTGTAGTAAAAATTCATACATGGAAGATTCTAGACTAAACCATAAATGGATACACTTTTATTCATGCGCGATACTCCAATAGAGCAAGATCATGCATGGAAGTCTCCACATGCTTAGATAGCGGATTACATTGAGCGAACACTAATGATTAACATTTAACTTGATAGTGCGTATTTTTTTAGAAGAACAGGGAGGCTCCTCCCCGGTTCCATTATCAAATGAAACCCAAAGTGACTTACATCAGCTCACTGAGAGGAGTAGTTCAAAGGAAGGACTGCAGCGAAAGCCACTCATGTTTAACGACAAGCTTACAGAATCAAAAGCGGCAAAGACACGGGCCATAAGCGCCCACACACACACTACATGTTTTCTAAGTGCACTTGATAATGCGTATGTCCAGGTGAACCTCTTTGGAGTCCCCATGCACCGAGTCGGCGGGTAAAGGATGGAACGGATGCCATGGTCTTTCCAAGTACACATTGGCAGGATAGTCCCAGCTCCCCACAGTCCAAGTCTGCCCGATGAGGCCGATGTCGCCGCCCACGCGACCCAGAGGGGTAGTAACATTGACCACACACCCGTACATCTGCCTCATGTCAGTGTAAGCGTCAGCGGCGACCCCCTGACGCACATTACAGAGACGGGGCGGCGGCCTGCGCGGGCCTCGCCGGTGCCCATGATCAAGAGGAAGACACTGTCGTCATCCTCCGAGACTAGCAGGCGGCAGTGATCCTCCAGCGACTCCAGCATGGTGAACCGGTAGCACGTGTCGTACTTGATGTTCTTCGCCAAGGGCCAGGAGTGACCGCTGCACGCATCCATGAGGTGATGCACCATGTCCGCCGGCGAGCCACAAAACGGCATCGGGCACTCATAGAAGTGGACGAAGGGCTCCTTGGAGGCATCGACCAGGCTGTCCATGGAACGGGAGTGGCTGTAGGGGACATTGCGCCAGTTGAATATATGAGCAAGTTACTACGAGATTTAATCCGAATAAGCACAAAATAAATCATGACGGCTATAATAGAGATGAAATTAATCATGTGGACTAGCATAGTAGTAGGATACAGAGTAGAACATGAATTCTACCACGATTTCGAACAGGAAGGACAGAAACACACATGGTGCAACGGGAGCAGCACCGTTGGCATTGAGGTTGTCGCCCATGTCCTTGAGGAACAGGTTGCCGAGGTCGGGGAAGAAGTCGTCGTCGGTGAAGTCGTGGCTGCCAGCAGTCACGAGAGTGCGCTCCCCAGATTTCAACAGCGCCCGCCGAATGGAGCGCAGGAGGGGGTGGCTGTAGGGGACGTTGCGGCCACCGAATGGAGCGCAGGAGTAGCACACGAAGCAGTAGATGGAGTCCTTACTAGTACTCCCTAGTCTCTATCTATCTATATCTATATATATCTACTCTTATAGAAAACCGAGTTGGTGATGATGGTATGCCTGCCATCTTGTAATATAGACCGTCCGATCTATATCTGACGGATAGAAAGCCAACTATGACAATTTTACAAAAGATACCCGCACCTCTCTCCACATTTACAGTTAAGGCCTTACCTCGTGCTCCTCCCTATGTCTCTATCTCTACTACTTTTTTTTATAACAAATCGAATAGTGTTGCGCCGTCCGTTGCACGCCCGGCTGAACACGCCCCCTCGCCTCCATCATCACCAACTGAGTCTTTTATAGGAGTAGGAGTAGAGAAAAAACCGAGTTGGTGATGATGGTGTGCCGTGCAATGCACGGGCATCTTGTTATTTTTTTGCATATAAGTCCAAACACCACGTAGACACGGTCTTTGAGCACGGTTCATAGTCGTTCCACGATCGGGCATTGAAGTTTGTAACTATTTTAGATTAGAATATACTACTCCTCCGGTGCTAGTAGTAGAGCAGAGTCCTACTCTACTACTCTACTCTAGCAAGCTAGGGCCTAGTACTGTAGTAGGTACTGTAGGGAGTACCAGTACTGTGATCACTCAAGCAAGTTGTCTGGCATCGATATGACCCTATGCTGCTGGTATGTGTCTCGTCGGTCAAGCGGCGTGTTGTAGTCATCATCACCTGTCCACTTCCCGCAGCACATATTCGCTTCTCCATCTTTGTCCACACATAATCTTGTCTAAGCTTCCATCCCCGCTAAGGAGCCTCCCCCCTCGTCCGAAACCCAAGCACTAACAATGGCAGAACCGAGCAGCGTCCGCCGAAAGAGTTGCTGGAATTTGCTCCCCACGGAGGTAATCAAGCTCATTGTTTCACGTGTGGACAATCTCAGTACCATGCCGCTCACTGCGTGCTCGTCGGGGCTGTACAGTTTACTCAAAGCCCTCAGGCCGGAGCTTTTTAAGCTAGCTCCTTGCTTGTTGATGCCGCCTGATCTTCAGAATTGGCGTGTCACGGAGCATAACGATCGTAGGGTGGCGAGCATCAACCCCCTTCACTGCGATCTAATCCCCGTTAGCCTCAGCTACATTAACGGTATGTACTGGGTCGGCATGAACACGTCTTGGATGGTGCTCGTCGACGGTCGCGGCAGCTAGATGCTCGTGGAGGTCTACACCCGGCGATTGATCCCCCTTCCTTTGATTAACGCTGCACTGCTTTGGCACCGCGGCCCAGAATACTCGGAATCTTACAGTAGCCAACATGATACCAAGTTTGATTTGCTCAAGGTTGTAATCTACCAAGTGCCCACAAGATCTGCGAATTATAAAAAATTCAGGCTAATTGCGTTCTTCAACCACGGTCTCGCCTATCTGACAGGTCACTGCGATAAGTGGATAAATCTGCACGTCCATCACAGGATCATACATCCTCCATGGTTCTCTGATGCCATTGATCATAAGGGCTTCATTTACGCTGTCGACTCCTTCTATGGCTGGACGTATTGCTGGCCTACTCCAGTCATCGCTACAAACGTCTGTTACAACAGTATGTTACTTTCCTATGATATCATGATGGCTTGCTTATATTACTGTCAACATTTACTGAAAAAATATTCATGCTCATAACATGATGTTCTTAAGATTGACTAAATCAAGAGCCCTTTTTTATTTGACTCCAACCTGATATGATGTTGTAGGACGCCTGGTGTCCCTACCCTTCCTAATCCCAGAACCTTTCAAAGAAAAGCGGCATGGCAGTTGCAGGTGGTTCCTGGCTCGATCAGACGACGGCGAAAGATTGATGATCGTTCGCCTGTACCGGACGTGTTGTTTCGCAGAATACAATCACAGTCACTGCAAGGTCTTTGAGCAGGATCCTAGCTTCTCTGGGCCTTCAGGAATTTTTGACTGGAGGCTGGTAAGTAGCCTTTGTACATGCTCTATGTTTGTCGGACTGAATTATCCGATTAACCAGGAGATAACCGACGGCAAGGATCATGATGGCAGCGCGGTTTCGGTCATTAGGCAAAACTGTTTGTACACAGCGTACCATGCGTCTCTGCATGCACCATACCCAGATATGTGCCGCCACGCTCTGCAGCCCAAAGTAGGAGAGATGGTCGCATGTATCAGACTTCGACCTGCTGGCTAGAGTTTCCCCCGTCAGGCACCTATCTGGTTCAAGCCGTCAGCCAATCTCCATAGCTTAATAAATAGTAACGTCTAACTAAGCCAGTTAGTTAGATGCGTACACTTGGTGTAGTAGGATCTTTAGTTAGTTTGATGCATACACTTGTTCTTTTTTGGTAGTCCTTTAGTAATGATGGCTGATGTTTGGTTTGGAAGAGAGAGCTGCGTCTTCACTCTTCTGCCCTGCTTACTGCTTCTGTTGCACCCCCAGCCCTGGTTCCTGCTGATGTTGTTTTCAATGTACAATCAGTAGTATATTTTGTCTGTTGGTTGAATAAATGTGTTGTTAGAACAACAAACACAATGTTTTGGAAGTCGTTGCACGGTTCGATCCTTTCGTGCCCCGTACCGTACGTCGCTCATACTATTTTTCGTACGGAACACATTTTCCACTTGTTGATAACATGCAGCCCACTGATGAAGGCCCAATAGAGAAGCCCATAATTAACTGGAAGGGAGGCTCTCACATGAATCCGGCCCAGGTACATGCTCATGGTCCCCTAAACATAAATAAGTAAATAAATAAATAAAGCTAAATGCTCATGCACCAGTTCTTTGGGAAAATAGGTAGCCCAATATTTCTTTTTGAAGAATACCCAAGCTAGGCCTATTTGTTTTCTCCGAATTACTGGGCTGCAAATCTTTCAAGACGAGGAGGGATGCATTCTGTCCTGGCTAAAGAGTATGGTCAATGTCTGTTAAAAGTAATATCAAAAGGGGTTGAAAATTCCAAAAAAATTATAACAAATGGGATATTAGTTTTTTTTGAATTTTGTTCTTCACTGATATCTTATACGTATTTCATTGGATTTAACATGACATAGTACTAATTTATTTTTAAATTTGTTTTAGTATGGCTATTTATTTTTGGATTAAGAATATTTCGTTCCCTAGCAAAAATTTCCCACATATTTAGTTAGTTTTTTTACCCTGGTACTGACCAGGAAATGGCCGGCAATTCTAAAAATGGAAAACGAGCGGTTGACTTGTTTACGCAAGGCTTTGTCAGTGAACACACGATTCTAGCCGCCGTGCTTCTTCAATCTCTGATCTTCCTGCTCCAGCCGCCTAAACTAGTGCCGGCGGGACATGCACCCTCCTCTTGTGGCCCGCTGTGATGCCGCGCAGGCTTCCCCGGCCCATCCTACTCCCTCCGCTGGCCTGGCCGCACGCAATCAACTGCCTCCTTATTACGCGAAAAAAAATGATTCCTCCCACTGACATCTGGGGCGCACCGGTTGGGAGGCTGACCTGTGGGCCTACTATGTTGACGCGTACGTAGGGCTTGTCAACTTAGTCAACAAACGATTCTAGCAGCAGTGCCCGTTGGATTTGAATCGAACGGTCCTGCTGCTTCTTCAATCGCTGCTCTTCTTGCACCAGCCGCCCAAACCAGCGCCGGGGAGACCGCCTGCTCCTGCCTCGAGTGGCCGGCTGTGCTGCCGTTGAGGCCTCATCGCCCCCTACTACTCCCACCGCTAGCCAGGCCCTGCGGCGACGACAGCCTCACACCGCAGCCGAACCAGTGAACCCTCGTACTCCTCTCCGCGTGGGCATCCACTGGCGCGTCTTCCCTGGCTCCGCTTCGTCCCCTTCCTAGGCCTCGCCGTCGTCCACCGCCTTGGTGCTCTCGGCGCGGCGTGGTCAATGTGGTCAACGACATTCCATCGGAAGAGTACTGTACGTGGAGAGGCTGACAGCTGGGTCCACGGCCATAGCCCAGTTTTTTTGTGATTTGCCAAGTAAGTCGCTTTGTCAGGCGTGTTGGGCTGCAAATCTTTCAAGACGAGGAGAGTTTTCATTCGACTGGCCGAGAAAATGGCCCATCAGTAATGAGAAATGGGCTGTACATTTTTAAAACACATCAAACCGGCAATTAGTTTCAAATATTTTCTTTTCATTTCAAGATTTTAAATTACATTAATTTTTATGCATGGAGAATTTGTTGGATTTTATATTGATATACATTTTTTTAAATCAGTTTGAATGTGAGTCGAAATTTCGGAATGAAAAACAGTTCGGACCGCACTGAAATATGCAAAATTTCGTATAAGTTTTTAACTGTGGCCACAATATGGGCTGTAATGCTAACAAAAAGAATATGGGCTCCAAAAAAACCTTAAGAATTAGCAAATGGGCTGTAAATTATTAAAAATAATGGCAGATGGGATGTATGCTATTTTCCACAGATTTGAGGCTTTCCTAAAAAAAAGGTTGACGCACAAGCAGTGACTGTTGGATGGCCATCCAACGGCCGTCGTGCTTCTTCAATCTCTGCTCTTCTTGCTCCAGCCGCTCAAACAAGCGCCGGCGGAACTGCCTGCTCCCTCCTCCCTGCGACCGGCTCTGACAGCTCGGACCCACCAGCTATATCTTCATACGCAAGGAAGTGCCTCCTTATTACGCACAAAAAAATGAATACTCCCCTTGTTAGCTGGGACCCAGTATAGTGGCAGGCTGACTTGTGGGCCTACTAAGTTGACGAGGACGGAGGGCTTTGTCAACTTAGTCAATATGCACGATTCTAGCTCCAGTGACCGTATGATATCCATCCAACGGCCGTAGTGCTTCTTCAACCTCTGGTCTTCTTGCTCCAGCCGCCCAAACCAGCATCGGTCGTGCCTCGTGCTCCTGCCTCCCGTGGCCGGCTATGATGCGGCGGATGCCTCACCGCCCCCTACTACTCCCACCACTGGCCAGGCCATCCCTCTACTCACCCACACCCCCTTGTTATTCTGCGGCGATAGCAGCCTCACACTGCAGTGAACCAGTGAACCCTCGTACTCCTCTACACGTGGGCATCCACTGCAGCGTCTTCCCCGGCTCCGCGTCGTCCCCTTCCTAGGATTCGCCGTCGTCCACCGCCCTGGTGCTCTCAGCGCAGCGTGGTCAACGTGATCAAGGAACATCTTTCATCGGACGTGGACTGTATGTGGAGAGGCTGACAGCTGGGTCCACGGCCGCAACAAGGAGGTGCCTCCTTATTACGCGCAAAATAATTATTCCTCCACCTAATAGCGGGGACCCACTGTACGGGCCACCATATTTCGCGAAAAAAATGTTTCCCCCCTGACTGCTGGGACCCACCAGCTACACCTTCGCACGCAAGGAAGTGCGTCCAGGCAAAAAAAATGATTCGCCCCCCTGACTGCTGGGATCCACCAGCTACATCTTCGCATGCAAGGAAGTGCGTCCGGGCAAAAAAAAACATTCGCCCCCTGACTACTGGGACCCACCAGCTACATCTTCGCACGCAAGGAACTGCGTCTGGGCAAAAAAACGATTCGCCCCCCTTACTGCTAGGACCCACCAGCTACATCTTCGCACGCAAGGAAGTGCCTGACAGTCGGGAACCACCTGGTCGAAGCGTACGTAGCGTTGTTATTATGGTCGCAAACGTGTACGTACATATATACTGGTGGATGTAGAGGCACGCACGTGTCGTAGTAGAGGCACACACATAGCATGTACACGTATGTACAGCGGCGAGGGTGCAAGAAAGAAAATACGGCCACGTATGTACATACGGGCAGGGTCTCGAACACCTACTCGCGCATACGTACATGGCTGGGTCGGAACGGAGAAACAACGTCGTCATCGTGTTCATGGGGAGCCAACCGGCTGGGTCAGAATGGAATGCATGGTCGTGTTCATCGGGAGGGCTTGGACGGAACAGGCAATGGAAACGAGGCCTGGCGTACCGCACAACGGAGGAAAGGGACCTCCTACGTTCGGAACGGGGTCCTGTTGATCGGGAGGGGTGTGGCGTACCGTAAAACGGAGGAAACGGACCTCCTACGGTCGAAACGGGGGTCTTGTTGATCGGGAGGGGTGTGGCGTACCGCAAAACGGATGAAACGGACTTGTGTTGGAGCGCTACGGTCAAAACGGGGGTCCTGTTCATCGGGAGGGGTGTGGCATACCGCAAAATGGACGAAATGGACTTGTGTTGGAGTGCTACGGTCAAAATGGGGGTCCTGTTCATCAGGAGGGGTGTGGCGTACCGCAAAACGGGACTCCATGGGATACTGTTCATCTCCACCGTCGACATCCTCCAGCCTCCATGGGCCACCGTCGACCTCCTCCAGCCTCCACGGGCTCCGGTTCATCCAGCCTCCACCGCGCGCTACTCCACCGGCTACTGTTCAACCACCCCTCCACCGTCTACTGTTCATCCACCCCTCCACCGACTACTGTTCATCCAGCCCTCCACACCACGGGGTCCTATTCAACCACCCCTCCATGGCCACCCCTCAACACCACGGGGTCCTGTTCATCCAGAGGCAACGCCACCGCTCAC